>NW_016912293.1:457834-511846 GCF_001483705.2 Eufriesea mexicana
AATAAAAATATTGCGAGTGATAATACACGCTTTAATTTATAATATATTTACTGTATATTATAGTATATTATATTATAATTATATTTAATTTGAAATATAATATTCAAGTTATTTATTATTCATCTGTAATATTTAATATAGATAATGTAAAATAATATTATTTATTATACAATATAATATTATATATATTTTATAATATTGACGATACAGTAATAATATGTGCTCAGATTTGAAAGATCCATTCTAAAATTATTTCATGTACAAATAATTGTGTTTAATTAACAAATAGTATAAAAATTAAAAATCGACGAATATCAATTGACATTTTTTCCATGCGATCTTTTCTATATGATTTGTGTTATTTAAAGGAATTGATTAACGGTTTTACGTGAATAAATTTTTTCCAACTGAATTTTCAGCATCAAAACCAAAGCTTGTATATCGCTGTTGATAGATTTGACTAACGGTTTTCATTATTTTTGTTATTTTATATTTCTATTTTTCCTCTTTCCAGTTTTTGTTTTCAGCATATTCAGTGTTTGTTGTATGTTGCATATTCAGTGTCTGCCATTATTTAACGGTGTGTCTACAAATTTTTCATGTGTATAAACAAATAAATATACAAATATCTACGTATTGCTACCGAGCTGGATCAGTTGAAAATTTCGAAAATAAAAACGAATTGTGCTGACGAATTGAAATAGAAAAAGAAAATTGGACTTTTATAATACTGTTTCTAGTGCCACTTATGACACTACCTAATTCTCTCAAGTAGAGTTCATTTACGATAATTGAGTAATTCACAAGCCAAAGCGATTATTACACTTTCTTAATTTTCTTCAAATTTTAATTGAAGAATATATGAACATATACTAAATATACTATATAATTGAATTATTCACAAGATATAGTGATTAATTCCACTTTCCTAATTTTTTCCAAATTTTAATTTAAGGCTATAACTAATACTAGATATACTAGATAATTGAATCATTCACAAACCAAAGTGATTGATTCCACTTTCCTAATTTTCTTCAAATTTTAATTGAAGACTATAAGAAATACTCGATATAACAGATAATTGAGTAATTCATAAGTCAAATTGATTAATTCCATTTTCCTAATTTTTTCCAAATTTTAATTGAAGATTATAGCATATGTATACTAAATATACTAAATAATTGAATCATTTGCAAACTAAAGTGATTAATTCCACTTTCCTAGTGTTTCCTATTTTTAATTTAAAACTATAACATATACTAAATATACTGGATAATTGAATCACTCACAACCCAAATGATTCCACTTCCCCAATTTTTTCCAAATTTGAATTCAAGACTCTAACAAACCCCAAACTATAAAAGCACAATAACAAAGAGCTTACCTCAAGAAACACCCCCGCAAGTTGTCAAAAATGGCAACTTGCAAGCTATGATTTATAGTCTCGTATGCACAAAGCTTTTACAATCTCATAATATCAAATAATACACTCGCAAACAAGACAATCGCCCATCTTGGAATTAGCAACACGAACTCGCGGACCTTTAAGTACCTACTTTACAAGCAAACTCGTTACGCAAGACAATCAACTGGTCTAGTACCCCTAACTCGTAACTCGTAACTCGTAACACGGGAAATTTCTCTAATAATATTAGCTCAATTGCGCAAGATGGTATTTCGGCCTCTGCATTCAATTAACCAACTTTCAACGTAGCTGTCATGGCTGACCATCCGGAAGACAGCAGACAGCCTCGTAGCATTCAGCATAAAGGGGGGACGTAAAAAGCGACCTAGAGGTATTATCGAGCGTAAACAGCTATCTAGATGCAGACAACCCGCCGGAAGCGATTCTCATTTGTTTCCCGCTTTTTAATCTAGTGCCTTGTAAGCATCGGGTCTCTTTGTCAGTGCCCGCGCCAGTTTCACCCCCTTGCTTTCTTCTCGTGAACGAGCACGAAAACGCAAAGGTTGGTTTATTAAAATCTCCACGTTATCCTAGTTCCCCGTAACGAACACACCTGTTCTTATTACCGAGACCTTGGTGATCTTCGCCTTCCACGCGTTGTTTTCTCTTCAGGCCTGTGCTCGTGACCCGTGATATCGAGTTTAGTCCTATTAACGTCGTATCTAAGTAATTGGTCGGAATTTTCGGTCAATGCTGGCTCAGCGTGCCCTGTTATTATGGAAATATGACACGCTGTTAGAGTCGTATCGGCGAATAATGGATTTCATGAATTTTTATTGGCAAATTAAAGTACTTACGCTGTCAGAATTCTTACATCGTGCGATGACTGGTCTCGCGATCTATTGGAACTATCGAACTATCGTATTTTCCCCTAGATCGTCAAATAAAGAAAACGATATTTTTTGGATATATTACAAAATTCCAGGAGAATTTTAGATGAGAGATAAATATATGCTAGGGAGATATTAACTCTTATTTGTCTAATTCTGTGAAGAAAGAGTTTCAGAAAATGACAAATGGAACCAAAACTCAGAGCCACCGATTAACTCAGGATTAGGTGGGTTACCCTTACCTTATCATTTAAATTTAGATGGCGCGTGCCATAGTCAGCAGCATGTCAGACATGTTGAAATACGTCGAGATACATCGAGCCATTTCGTGCGAACACGACGAAGAATATCACGCAACTGAAACAGGAAAACATTGCCGAAAGTTAATCACGTGCCTCTCACGTGATGTTTACGTTCGACCCTATCTATGACTCATGGCTCTCGTTTGTGATATTAGTGTTTGGTTCGACTTCCTTATCACGAGTCTCGCACGGTATTGTTGGGGAAGGGGTAAAAAACTGTTCTACCTGTTACTTAGCTTCTTATGCATCATGGGACATATTTTAACACTTCGAGATGTTGACAACGTGCATTCTGCAGCACGAAAAAGAAAAAGGAAATTCGAACTTCTGTCTGCAAAGTGTCACTTTATTTTAGAAAAATAAATACATGGAAATGTTACAATGACTTTCATTTAAGACTTTAATTACACGATGGAATTATATATGTCCCATTATGTAATTAAAATCATAAGATTTTTATGCTCATTAAAATCATATACCTCGGAGAATTAATACTTCATGAGACGAAAAGCATACATTTTGTTATAATTTTGTTAAAGTAACTAGGCAGTGGATTGGTATATATATTTGTAAAGCGAACCTTATTACATTTGTATCTCTTAAACGACTGACTTACATATCTAGGATGAGCCTATGACTCCTAGACGAGAACATTCTCGAATAATAGCAATAATCACAGTGATTCTACATAGATTTCGTGTGTCATCTAATCAGCCTAATTCCGCAACTATCGTTCCTACCATACCGATATCCTGTCTACAGTTACTAGCTGTTCGAACACATTTTAACAACGAATTTATCACCGAAACCTCCAAAGAGGTTAATCTTCATCAACCATCTCAGGACTCCCGTAGAAAAATCCTACAAGCAACACCCTGACCAGAATTTCGTGCAATATCTCCAATCAAACTCACTCCTTTTCCCACTCCTCTAATCTAGTTCGAAAAAGTTCTCAGAGAAAGCACCGGAGCCATTAACGACAGCGCGGTATCGGGGTACGCGTTTAATGATATTCCATCCTAAGAAGAGAGCTCGGTTTCCTGTGAAATCTATGCAAAAGCGTCGCAATCTTTTTGACCAGTCGTCTCGATGCCGACAGCCCCGGGACAGGAGTCCGTCGACGGATAAAAGTACTCGGCATACGATTTTCTGCTTCTCGAACTCTAGACCCAGTTCATCGATGTCGTCGGGGGTTACCCTGGTATCTCAGTTCCCCCGGGCTCCGCCAAAAAGTAACGTCGTAAAGATCGAGATAATCCGGACCACAACGTTCCACGGTAACCCGGTTCACTCTCGGTATCTGACCCGGACAATCCTCGACGTCCACAGCCGGTAAATATCTTCCAGCGTCGTTTCGAGGGGCCGTGGGCCGGAGGGTTGCACCCGGAGGGTGGCTTGGCCGAGTTAAGTCGCTCTTACGATTCCGTTCCCTTCTCTGCATCCTTTTCAGCAACGCTGCTATCTCACTGGGTCGCGGTTCCACTCTCTGATTCTCTGCCGAGAATCCCTGGCGACGTCGATGATGATTCCCGTGGACTTCCGCGCATGAATTTCCCTTTATGACGCGACCAAATGGCTCTCTGGGTTCGCCACCAGTGGCAGAGGTATTTCTCTGCTGTTTCTTTGTTGCTCGTCCACTGGTCTTATGACGTTTTCGAGAATACCCGATGATATTTGTTGAGATTTCTTCAGAATCCTCGAGGATTCATGGTGGTCCGTGTTGGGTATACAGAGTTCCTTTGGAGACTGTTGAAAAGGAGTGGATATGTGAAGACGATTCAGGTTTGTGTGATCTGTTACTGCAGGTTTGGCAGGTATGTTCGACACGTGTCTGGTTGTCGGGTTCTACATTGCTTGGATGACGAATGAACTCAAAGATGGATTCTAAGAGATGTATGTTGCGTCTTGAATACTGTAGCTCTCGCGTTTGGATTTTCACGGAGTTGTAAGGCTTGTTTACATTACAATGTTGATGGGATGGAGCCTAGTCTAAATTAATAGAGTTATACTTGGTTAGGGTTGAATTAAAAAGTTCTGATGTGCGACTGTCTTTGGCACTGAGTCATGACACTATCTTGACTGTCTTAGACTGAGATAGAATTCCTTGGTCGTGACGCTTGTCGTCTTGGGATTTTTAGGAAAACTCTCGTACGACTCCTGTCTCGGTGGTTTTATAAGTTCATACGTCTACTGACTAGTTGATGTGAAATGTAAATGGTGGACGTAGGTCTTCCTATTGGTTGTGAATAATATTGGGGATGAGTGTTAACTTCGACATCGTTCGGTGATGGTAGATCTTACACAAATTGGGTCCTTATGTCCATCGTCTCAAAGGTGCTTTATTGACCCCTGCTAAGGTTCACCCAAGTGGTGACCAGGTGACAACGAGTATTTGCAAGTCAAGAAACACTGGCAATGACATAAAACAGTTCCCCACTTAACTTGGGACGCGGAAATGTTTCTGATTTTGATTCTAATTCTGATTAGGCAATATTTGATAATATTTGCATCTCCTTGAGAGTCCTTAAGCGTTTTCGTAATGATCTATCTTGAATATAGAATGTTCTTTCGTAGCTTGTCGAAAGTATTTGGAACAGTTTCGAATGAATGGACGCGTAGATGCATTTATGTAATCTGTTGTAGGTATTTTTGTAAATGTATCCGACACGTGTAGGTTACGTTGTTCAGTTATACGCGGGATCCAAGTACAACCTGCTTGAATGGAAATGCAAACTCAGAGATGGGTGCCTGCGACGTGTACACGGGCAAGAGGAAAATGTGAAGGATAACCAAGTGGTCTAGCACAGAGGAGGAATCAACAAAGAGGGAGACAGCAGGAGAGAAGTAAATCGTACAATCGCCGGACCCTAGGAGCATCCATCAACAAGATATATGGGCTTCTAGAGGATTTGGCCCCACCTCAGATTGTCAATGTGTGAGAGACGTTAGCCCAAAAGTGTCGTTTGCGTCGGGTCTCAGTGAACAGGGAAGGCAAGAGAGAACATAGAGGAAATTACTTGGTTTCCAGGTATTCGTTTTTATACTTGTTAGCCGCACTCAGGGAAGAAATATATCAAGGTAACTAAAGTAAACTTGCTTCTTCGGGGATAGACATCTTGTCAGGTATCTTTTCATCGTAGACATTTTGCAGAATAATTGAAACACTGACATTCGAATAAAAAATCTGGATTAATCGAAATACCAGAATTTTCGGGAGTATTTAACAGTAAATCTATCCTAGTGGAAGAATAATAAATACAGTATAATAATGAAACATTAAAAAATTATTATTTAGAATTACAAATACAAATTAGCAAATAAATTATTATCTATTTAGTACAAACTTTCCAAATTTTTATAAAAGATTAAATTTGACTAAATTAATTCCGGAAATATATAGTATCCTGTTTGTCACCCTGACGTGTCACAAACCAATATTTTTGCACATCGAATAAATTTAACAGTGAATCTATCCTGGTGGAAGAATAATAAATACAGTATTATAATGAAAAATTAAAAAATTATTATTTAGAATTACAAATAAAAATTAAGAAATAAATTATTTATTTAAAAGTAAATTATTACTTATTTAAATTAATTCTTGAAATGTACAGTATCCTTCTTGACACCCTGACATGTCACAAACCAATATAGTTTCACATCGAATGAATTTAACAGTGAATCTAACCTGGTGGAAGAATAATAAATACAGTATTATAATGAAAAATTAAAAAATTATTATTTAGAATTACAAATAAAAATTAAGAAATAAATTATTTATTTAAAAGTAAATTATTACTTATTTAAATTAATTCTTGAAATGTACAGTATCCTTCTTGACACCCTGACATGTCACAAACCAATATAGTTTCACATCGAATGAATTTAACAGTGAATCTAACCTGGTGGAAGAATAATAAATACAGTATTATAATGAAAAATTAAAAAATTATTATTTAGAATTACAAATAAAAATTAAGAAATAAATTATTTATTTAAAAGTAAATTATTACTTATTTAAATTAATTCTTGAAATGTACAGTATCCTTCTTGACACCCTGACATGTCACAAACCAATATAGTAGCCAATAATCTTTCACACCGAATGAACCGATAATCACCTACCTTGCTATAAAAGAAAATGGATGCACTTAACGAAATTGCATCTTAATTACCTATATTTTTTGAGATTAATTTTCCTCCGTTATTTCTCGCGAAATTCTTGAATTATTCGCTCACAACCACCAAATCGATAATCACCTTTATCGAATAGGGGTGAAACGACACGACCCAGAAAAGAACCAACGAAAAAGCGATCTTTATGCCTCGTATACCTGGTACGACCCGTTAAAAAATAAAAGTCCTGAAAAGCGAGATCGGCTTGAACTTCCAGTGTCAAGACCTTTTAACGGACGATTCAGCCGGGTTAATTGTTCCACCCTGAGGAACGAGTCATGGTGTTCGTGGATTCCTGCGAGAGGGGGCAATTCCCGTTGTCCCCTCGTTGAAGAGGGACAAAACGGGGGCAAAGACGAGCACAGCGGCAGGATGAACGTCGTCTTTCCATTCATTCGACTAATGGACCAACCGTCTAATCTCGTTTCCTACGATTTAATTCCGTATGACGAAAGTTATTTTCATCCTTAACGCTGAGACTCCGGGACAGGTCCAAACTCCTTGATTTAGCTGTATAACACGCCGCTGCTACTTAGCCGACCGTCAAACTATTCTCGTTAATTTTCACCTAACGAGGTGTATTTCCGTAATCCGGGTACAAAGTGGGTCCACCGTTAATTCCAGGTGGACGAACCCCTTGAAAAACGTCCTGGTTACAGGTTTAATATTGGAATCGTTTTCTCGACACTTTGACTGCATTAATTTCTTCGTGGAAATTAGGTGTCTTTGACAGTAGATTAAATCATTCAAGATTCTGTAGAAAGATGACAGGAAGAAATATTTCTGACAGAGGTGTACTGGATATAATATAATGCATATGATGGTATTATATATAGTATATAGTATACTATGATTAGCCTACAATTTAATTTTGGATCGTATATTAAAATTTGGATCCACGTTGCCGATTTTAAAAATTTTCTTGCACGTATTTACCGACATGTACGCGAAATGCAGCAAAAGTGTCGAACGAGTCACGCGAGTGCAAAGAAGGTAACATAGCTTTTAACGCTTTTATCTTTCCGTTTTATCTGTCACACAATGTTATCGACGTGTGAGCTACGCAACAGGTTCTTTGTGACGTGAAATACAAAGCATGAATTTCAAAGTTAACACATTCATAACGAACGAAGCCATATATGCGTTTTGCAGTATGAAACTGCAGCTGTTGCAGCACCGTGTGAACGTGTATTTTGAAAACGAATTAATCTCAGTTATTACACTGAATGTTCGCGAAACAATATCGTGTAAAAGTAGAGTAATTAAAAAGATGGAGCTTTGGAAGAACAAAATTGATATTTATTCGACTGAAATTTAAGTGAGAAATAAAAGCCACGACGCTGAGTCGTTGGAACGTTCTAAATATATCTACCAATTCCTGGGTTTAGTTTTACCTATTAAGACTGGCTTTAGCCTCGAATGAGTAAAGAGAATAAGTTCATTCCTCGGAGCAAGATTAATGAATGAGTCAGAGGGAAGCTGGTCATAGTCCGTGGATGTAATTCAATGAACAGTGTTAAAGTACTTGAATCGTGATCACTGGGACCAAAGATTTGACAGATTTCAGAGTCCAGATTTTCCCAGTACGATGTCAAAAAGTTCTAGACACGAATCCTAAAATAATTAACAAGAATCTGACGAAGTTAGGATAATTCTGTCTAGAAGGAAGCAACTCAATCTTTGGTAGCCATTTCATCTGGCTTCATCAGAGATCCAAAGACTTTATTAAGTCAAACATTAGGCTATTTCTTCGAAAATGACACAGCCTATGTGGATAGAAATGGACACCAATATCTTCTATATTTTTTAACAGTTAACACATTAGTATATTTAGATAAAAATATTTAAATAACGAAAACAACTCGCAATAAACTATTTTGAATAAAAAATTGATTGACACTTTCTAGAAAATTCTTGTCTCTCTCTCACACTCTTATTAACCATCACATACCCATGTTTCCTCTTTGACGATTCTCACATAACTGTTTTATTCTGGCACATTCTTCTAAACATTTTTCAAACACCGTTCATGCTAGACTGCACTCGCATATATTATATTTATATCATCGCAAATGAGTTTCACTTATTCAACTTCATTCACATTCACACATATAAAACCAACACTCAGTTTATACCTAGAAATCTCAATATTGTTCACCTTGATTAATTCGTAGCAAGATTGAGCACTCTAATCTCATTGGAAGCTAAATCTTGTACATACTTCGCGTCATTCTGTAATACAAAAATCGAATATGAAGCTGACAGATACTTGAAGCATTTTCTAATTCATCAAGGCTGTCAATAAAATTTTATTTTGGTAAATTTTATTATTATTTTGTTAAAGGATATTAGATAATTCGAATTATCCACCTGAAAGAAAAATTGACAGACTTCTTCACCAACACAATCTGATCACCCTTGCACGCTGTCTCATCGATAGTCACAATTGCTCGAAGCTTTTGTTCCAACTCCGCCATATTTCACCAATAACTTCACCATGAAACCAAACCTTTTGAAGCATTTTCTAATCCATCAGTGCTGTCAATAAAATTTTATTAATATTTTATTAAAGGATATTAGATAATTTAAATTAACCACCTGAAAGAAAAATTGCCAAACTTCTTCACCAACACAATCTGATCACCCTTGCACCCTATTATATCGATAGCCACAATTGCTCGAAGCTTTTGTTCCAACTTCGCCATATTTGATCAATAACTTCACCATGATACCAAACCTTTTGAAGCATTTTTTAATCCATAAGTACTGTCAATAAAATTTTATTAATATTTTATTAAAGGATATTGGATAATTTAAATTAACCACCTGAATAAAAAATTGACAGACTTCTTCACCAACACAATCTGATCACCCTTGCACCCTGTCTTATCGATAGTCACAATTGCTCGAAGCTTTCGTTCCAACTTCGCCATATTTCACCAATAACTTCACCATAAAACCAAACCTTTTCGTTGCAGCAGGACAGGTGGTAAATTTCTCCAATTTTAACCCCGAATCTTATCGTCAGCCTGATCGTTTTTCAAGAGAATTATTTTCTCCGTCGAAGTACATCAATCCTAGACCCGTTCTCTGATAATTAAATGCGAAAATGAATTACGCTTCGAAGCATCGGTTCATTCATAATTCCCGGCGTAGAGACACTCGCTCGAAACTTTCATCCTGCCCTTAACCTGACAGGGAGTTTATAAACGCAGCCGCCCGTTTATTATTCCGTCACCCCTGGGACATCGGCGTAAAAAATAGAGGCTCTCGAGGGTACAGGGGAGGGCCTGGGCGTGGCTAATCGTAGGCAGAAATAAGGGGTGCAGGAAGACGACAATCTCTCGGCTATGAATAAATTTCATCGCAGGTCTTCCACAAGGGCTGCTCTTTCACTTTGCTTGTTCCCTTACCGACGTACCCCTTTCGCTCCTGTTGCCTCCATCTTGAGGATTATCGCGTGTAAGGTACCCTGGCATAACGTATGTGCCTCCCTTGTCCTTTGCGTTGCCTCTGCGTGCTATATGTGTGGTTCCAATGATAGCTGTATTCGTGTTACGTGTCATATATTTTCATTTTTATATTTTTCTTTTTTTTTATTATTATTAGAACAGACTTAACCTCAAAATTTTAGAGGTTATTATAAATATTATGTATAAATATTTCCATTTTCGTGATATAGCTGTTTTGAGACATTGAATTTCTGAAGATAAATTCTTCTGATTTGCAATTCATCAAATTGAATCATTTTTTTGAATATATTAAATTTCTTTATACTCTTTTTTCCATTTTGTTTCTCCTTTTTATTTTAGTAGCTTTAATTTCTAAATTACAAGAATTATTGTGTACATAATTTCATTTTCCAAACATTATTGTTCGAAGTTCTAAAGATGAATATTTAATTTTTATTATTTTATTAGTTTATTAATTGCTCAAATTGCGTATTTTTTTTTGGACATATGAAATTTCTTTTTATTCATTTTCTTTTTTCTGATAAATAGGTAAATCGTATGTTCTGTGAACCAATGCACGAGGAAACTAAAACTTTTCAAAATCGTGACACGCGGTGTTTCTTCTTGTAACCACAGATATTTAGTGATGCAATTATTGCTGTATCATTTTTGTACTCTGCCTTTACCCAAAGTTGTATCGTGTTATTATACTAACTCGATGGCTAATGACGTGAAATACAAAGTGACATAAGGGATGTCCCTGGAGGTAACGTGTATTTCAAAATCTCGGTTTATCGAGATGAAATGAACATCGGAACTATGAATAATGGGTGTAATGTGTACGTATTATAATGTATAGTGATTAGCGTAGAACGGGTATTTGGAATATTTATGGGTATATTTTGTTTAGACGAGGGAGTTCGAAATTTAGGTACGTTGTATGGGACATTTTGGTAATTGACTGTGTACCTTTAGTATTGCATACGAAATTCTTCTACTTATCCTAATTACAGTATACGTCACTTTCTACAGATCTCTAATTAAATTACTGGTCAAAGCATTAAATTAAATTTAATTAACGAATAATCCTTTGTTCCTTCATATCGTATTCGTCTATGTACACGATAGAGCAATTAATATACGTATTATCGCGGATTACTTTCCTCATTTCTGCATTTTCTGCTTTTCACCCTCCTTCCACTCTGTAATTATTTTTCAATCTTTCTCGAATGAAACCTCTCTCGATTCTTTTCCAGTTATTTCCCTTTGTTCGGATTAATTCGTTAAAACACTGCGCAGACTTCACAGGATCTTTATGTGCAATTAAAACGTTCAAATACATTCCTTTGGATCTTCTAAATTTTCATTCCCACCCCTCGTTTCAATTTATGAAAATTTTAATATTGCAACGATGTTTGATTTTCCGTAAAATTAAATGTATTTGGCGGCTTTTAGTACGAGTGTAATGGCCGAGTTTAAGAGATCCTTGTTCTAGATCATAAAGCAAGATTTTTGCTCGTTGAGTTATTATCTGTTTGCAACAAGCGCAGGCGAGAATTTACGCGTGCAAAAATGGTCGTCGGTGGGAAAACTTTTTCGCTTACCTTTAACGTACGGCTTGTCCCGTAAAACGCTTTTCCTTCACCTTTAATTTCACGTGCCTGTGGCCCCCGAAAAACTTTTCCTCCCCCACCCTTCACTCAGCTTAAACTCCGTTACTCGTCAGACGTGTTACCCCAAGTATCCAAGAAAAATGCGAATACATTGTTCTCATTGACATCCAGGATGAAACATTTCTCGTGAAATAATTCTTTAATTAAAATATTATTAAAAATATTTTTACGTCAATTTTATTCTCCTCTTAATTGTGCTCTGATGTCACTCCTCGAGCTTCTTATTTATTGTTTCATTTAGTGTACTTTATTTTCTTATTTCTAGTAATTTATTTGTTTCTCTTTATTTCCTATTTTATTTATCATATTTTCTATTTTTATTATTCTACATCTGCTTATTGTTGGCAGTGGTTGTTCGACCAAAAGGAATTGAATGATATTGCTCATCAAAGAAGCAAATATTTCCCAAATCCGCGGCCATCAGATTTTTAGACTGATTAAAATAAAATATCGAAGATTGAAAAATATTGAAGAACGAAATAAAAAGACGCACTGTTCAATAATCGATACTGTCCAGATTTTAATTAAAACATATTTCCAATTTTTCTGTTATTATATGCACAGGGTAATGAAAATTCGTGTTACGAAAATATATAAAATCAAACGCTATTAATCCAGTGGTAAATAAAACTAACGATCACCTAATGGATATAGAATCATATAATGCAACGAAACTCTTCGTATTCTAACATCGGTGTCTTAAAAATATAAACTCGAAACTTTTTAACAATTTCAGAAAATTCCCCTCTACGTCTTTATATCCCCGTTACACGAACTTCAGCTGGCAGCCATTTTCGCGGGAAGAAAATGGAAGGAAAGTTCGCTAGCATTCGAGATGACGCCACCATACCATGATTCCCGCTTAATATTTTGACAACTATACGCCTCCATTCGCTGCAGCGATCCATAAAGACAACACTCTGTACTATTCCCTTTTGCTCTGTAACAGAAATACGACGTCTGATGTACCGCGAACGGCTGCGAATCGTCTGGACGTCTTCATCTTTCCTCGTTTCCTTCTTTTCCGTCGCCTCACTTTACCTGTCCGCGTCTGCTTCAATTTTCTCAAGAGAGTATCTATATAGTCGTGAAACGACCGACGAGGATATTCCTTAAGCACGTCGTCTATTTTGTACTCTAGTACTTCTTTTTCCTGTCTCAGCGAGAAAAAACTTTTTACGTAATTGCAAGTCCTTGCTGACTTCGTGCGACAGGGAATTCGGGAAATTTCTGTTTTCCCATTCTGTCAGGGTGTGCCAGCAAGGACGGCGTATTTGGCTGATTTCGAAACTTTGCGCCATCGAGTCGCAAGCAACGATGGGATAGCGAAGAAATGAAGAATTTGTCGTTGCGGTTAGGTAGAAGTATTCCTATACAAGTGTAAATGTGCATATTTCGTTTGAAAGTTCAGAGAAAATTTGGAATTTTGAAAATGGCGGAAAATTAGTTGGACAATATTTTTTAAATATGGGGTAATGTTATGTTAATAGTAAGAGGTTCGAGCAACTACAAAATGGTGGTTCTACGTAGTACTGGGATTATTTAGAGCGTGATGAAAATTTGAGGAATTTCAAAATGACGAAAATATGATCAAAATTTGGCGTAATTTTAGAAGCATAAATAGTACAATCACTAATTAATCTTCCATTATTTTGGTAAAATGATACATACAGTACCTAAAAATTTACCAATTTTAAAAGGTAACTCAGTCGTCTAACAAAAATTCATATTTTTTTCTAAAAAAAATAGCACTATTTTAAATTCGTAGGTATAAAAGGTATGGATAAAATGTTCTACCATTCCTGAAAATTAATCCACGAGATATTCCCATCCTAAAAATTTCGTGAGTTAACAGAATCAATTATAAAAATTGAAAATCTACATTTTCCTAATAATTAAAGAATTCCATAATTTAGCAACTCTGAGAAATGCAATGTACCATTCCACGTCGTGATTCCATTTATGTTCGAACAGTAAAGCCTAACGACTTTTCATAATGTACTTCGATAAACCACTTAACCAAAGAAAACTGAAGAAAGATAGGGAAAAGCTGCATAATTCATTTAAAAAGTTCTTCACTCGCGCATAGTAGTATTAAACAGACGAAACAAAACGTGCTAGAAGTGAGAGGAAAGGGTATAACTAGCACTTTAAGAATAAAAAGTTGTTGCAAGTTTTAAAGTGAACGTACCTGAATACGACGCTGTGAAGTGTACATCTCGTGTCGAGCGAGTGCCACCTGTACCACGTAAGATCACTGTAGTCTACTTGGCAGTGATGAATAGAAAAGGAGTGAAATAAAAAATTACTCGAGGAGCATGGTTGGGAAAATATGAAAGGACCAGGGTATACTTTCTAACTTGTTGGTCTTCGGGGATACCTTTTCGTAAACGGGAACACACGAGCGACGTATATTTCCCTTCCTGCAACGAAAAATGCGGAGAAATTCGATTCGAACGTGTAATTAAATGTCGTATAGTGACATTTTGAATTATGTTTAAATTCGCATTTCTTTTACCAATTCCAACGAGATGTCTCGCATCTTCTGTATCGCAATGTTTATTATCTTATCGTACAATAGATAGCATCAGTTAACCTAACTTAAATTTAAATCCGAACTAACCTAACTTAATCAGACACAGTCAAATGTTTATAATTTTAACGTGAATAGTATCATTTAATTTAACTCTAATCCAAATCTGACCTAACCTAATAATGTAGTTACCTTTAATGCAGTTCTGCAGTAGATGGTTTTATTTAACCTAACTTAAACTCAAGTCTGACATAATCTGATTGAATTTAGACAAAGCCTAATATAATTTAGTATAATAACTTGTATTTATCGCAGTATTTCAAATTTAATTAACTTAAATTAATTATATCTAACATTTTCTCGGTATTTACGTTTATTTTAATCAAACTTAAATCTAACCTCACCTAAACTAACATAACCTAAAAGAAATCTG
Source organism: Eufriesea mexicana (assembly GCF_001483705.2). NCBI lineage: Eukaryota > Metazoa > Arthropoda > Insecta > Hymenoptera > Apidae > Eufriesea > Eufriesea mexicana. Next base: position 472,699 of record NW_016912293.1, read on the forward strand.
GTTTAACCTGATAAACTACATTTATCGTAACATAGTATATTTAATAAATTATATTCTCTTTTCCATTGCTTTCGAATTCACTTTTCTTATCACTTTGAGCACGATCTCTCGTGTTTGTATCTGATAATTACAATTTTATTATAAATATTATCATTTAATCTCATCGAATGAAAGTCCAATGCGATCTACTCGAACCTAACCTAACTTAACTGGAACAAAACGTAATTTGAGGTAATAAATTATGTTCATAATAGAGTATTAGATATAATGAATGACCATTTCCTCGTGGCATTTCGCATCGTGCTAGAATTCGCCTTTTTTTCACCCCCTCGAACAAGTCGACTCTCATGTCCGTTTTCCAATATTTACAATTGTATGTCGTTCCATGTGAAAGGAAAATAATGGAAGCATTCTTTTTTTATGTACAACATGTCCTACGTTTACCATCGTTAACCCCTTCGCATCCACGAACGAGATATCTCGTGACACGACGTCGTTCATGCGATGCCTTGAACGAGATGTTTCGCGTGTTTGTTTCCCGATATTTACGACTGAATATTCTTTCGTGTAAACGAATAGTAAAAAAGGAAATTGTTTTTTGAAAGCAAAACATATGTTGACTATGACACTGCCATTTGTTTTACATTTGCGAATTGATTTTTGTTCCAAGCGTTTGAACAAAGTGTCTTTTCCCTCGATAAAAGAACGAGCAAAATTTAAAACAATTTTTGCACTTGTATTTTTCCCAAATTTCTTACCGAATCTCGAAATACTAATTTTCGATTAATTCTAAATTAACAATATCGTTAGAAATTTCCTTCGTTTATGGAATCGTATTATTACACGACGTTATGTAAATTTTGCTAAGTAGATTCGCGATGAGTCAGCACAATTCTCAATTAACTTGCTTTAAAATTTTTGCGAATACAGGGGACTCGAAATTTTTTGCCAACACTGTATTTTATCTTTCATTGCATAGATTTTTGATAAAAGAGTTTTTCCAGGCGACGGGATTCTAACTTAGGCTCTTAACTTAGGGTAGGTTCTATAAAACACGCAACCTTTCAGATTTTTATCTAATATCGTACTTCATTTTTCGCTACACAAATTTTGCCACAAGATAGCTTCCCAATGCGATAACCTCTGAAACTTTCGAGTTCCATAAAACACGCGTGATCCTAAAATTTTATCCCATATTATACTTCACCCTAATTCTTGCGACCTCAAACAGATCACGAAAGATTTGGTCGAATACGGAGGAGAGATACGGAGGATTCATAGTCGGTGTCTGTCAAGATAATACTTAATGATGCTTCAAGGATGCATCACGAATTGGTCGCTCGTTAGAAAAGAATGCGGAGAAAGAACGAGAGCTGCAAGTAATTATCGCGTGACCGAGGCAAACGAGTTGGTACAAAGGAAGCAGTCAGAGCGCAATGACGTGAGTGCATATAATTGAGGGTTTGGCAATAGATTGCGACAGGAGTAAACTATGGACATGGCGGGGAGCTTGTCTACTCGGTTAATAGCTTTGCAGTGTCGACGCAGACGTCCTACACCCACCACGTGGATAATTGCATTCCCGGCATGACCTTACCTTTATATGTCTCTGTTCTTTCTATTCTAATCGGCTATTGTCTTTACTCTCCTTCTTCAAATTTTTCTTCGATTTATTAACAGATACTGATGAAATACCCTTCCTGCAAATCCATTCCAACCTCTTTGTCCTTCATTTCTCGTTATTCTTATTGAAACACGACATGTTTCCTTTGGAATACGTATATCGAACTATACAGAGGAATGTTTATATTAAATTTGTATATTTAGAATAATAAAATAAAATTGGAAATTATTAAAAGGATGAAACTATGAGATTGAAGGTTATTGTAGATTATTAATTATTTGTAAAAGTATGAATAATATTTAGACAGAATAAATTTGATAGAATAAAAATATTCTATTGGATAGAATAACATATATTCAATTTTTATATTCAATTTCAATTTGATATATTGATATAATTATATGAAATTGGAGTAATGGATGGGACGAGTTGGTATAAAGGCAGTGGAAATTATGGTTGTAAATGAAAAACGAGCGATATTGTAGAGTAACAAGTAGAAACGCGAACAATATATTGAACTAGAAACTGGAAAATGTAATATGAACCTCAGAAGTTTCCGGGAAAAATATTCTGCAAGCCCTTTGAACTCTATTCCTTCTATACCACTTCCGGTCTGTTGTGAATGAAATTGAAAAAGTTTCGTTAACGTGAGATTAACGGAAATTGTACGTACTGGAATTTCACTGGGAGTCACAGTGAATAAAGTGGCTTCGCCAGAAGGAGATAGGTATAATACTATCGGGGGGCACAATTGAAAGTTAGTCCAAAGTTCAAACCAATTATGCTAATTACATCGATGCAATTTTCAATTTTCTACTTTCTCTTAAATCGGATTTACTAATTTTATTATTTTCCTACGCGTATCCTAAGAAGATGCATATTTACAATTATTCTGCAACTGATACAAACTTCGACAAACGCGATATATATACGAGTTAATTACCAGAAATCAATTTTTGATTTAAAGATTGAAGATGGAGTCACAGAATATTTACTCGATGACTATTGAAAAATTATCGAACCGTGCGCGATTAATACATAACTAACGCAAACTTTAACAAACGCAATGAATGCATAATTTAAAACAAAATATTAAATTTTAATTTGAATATTCAAGATTGGATCACGGAATATTTATAATATCGAATATTTCCTCGATGACTATTGGAAGATTATCGAACCGTGCATGATTAATATATAATCGACGCAAACTTTAACAAACGCAATGAATGCATAATTTAATACAAAATATAAAATTTTAATTTGAATATTCAAGATTGGATCACGGAATATTCACAATATTAAATATTTTCTCAATGGCTACTGAAAATTTATCGAATCGTGCATAATTGATGCATAATCAACACAAACTTCAACAAACGCAATATATTCGATAGTTAAATACCAAAAAATTAATTTTTATTTCAAGATCGAAGATTGGATCACGGAATATTCACAATGACGAATATTTTCTCAAAAACTACTGAAAATTTATCGAATCGTGCGTAATTGATGCAAAATCGACACAAACTTCAACAAACGCAATATATTCGATAGTTAAATACCAAAAAATTAATTTTTATTTCAAGATGAAAGATTGGGTCACGGAATATTCACAATATCGAATATTTTCTCAATGGCTACTGAGAAGTCGTTGAATCGCGTGTACCCAAAGGAAGAGAGTGCGGTTGAAGATGATGTAGGATCGTTTGTGCGAGGCTTGGTCGGAGCACAATAAACGCGGACAATACAGTATGCCGGATATGGTGTAGAACAGTGACGTAGGCACAATCGAGGATCAGACGATAGATCGCGATGAAATTGGACTATGGACACGGTGTCTGACGCGTCTCTTGGAGTATCTGTCGAGGTTAATAACCACAGCAATAACGCATGCGTAATGTTTGCCACTGTTTGACCAACGTCTCTCACGAGATCCAGCCACATGTTACCTCTGATAATCTCTGAATTTCGATCTTTCAACGAATCAAAGAAATAAACATAGCGTTTACACGTTCACTTCCTTAAGACATTTTTAAATTGGAAGCTGAGGTATAATATTTTCTTATAATATCCCATAAACTATAATAGATACTACAATAATTTTAAGTTGAAAAATTCCAATCTGAAATATTTGAGTTCAAGAAAGAAATAGTGAAAATGACGGAATATTTAATAAGCCTATTTCAGGGATAAGAAATATTAAATTACATAATTTTTTATTATATTTCTGATTTAAAAAAAGGAAATAAAAATTCAAAATTCAATTAATCATACTCTATATACGAATCTCAAAAAGAAGGATAGATAGATAGATCTTTATTGCTTATCTATACTTTTTCTTTATAACTAATTGTTAATCCTAATTAATAGACAAAAAGGAAGGAAGTAAGAAAACAGATAAATAACTCAAATCAAACCCACGTGATTCACCCAACCCAATCTGTTGATACAATCACTTTATATTCTTGATGTACTTCATTCTAGAATAAACATCATTTAAATAGCGTGGAGCCACATGTGCAATGATAGAGATAGGTAAAAGCAGTATACAAATACTTACAATTAAACTGGCTCGATGGTGTGAACTGTTCGACCTCTGTTCTGAGACTAGTATGTTTGACCCAGCGAAGGTCCTCTAAACCCAAGGACTCTATATTCCGTTCAATGAGAATAGACAGGAAATATAAACACACGCACGTGAGCGATGCGTGACCAGACTAAGGCCAAAACACCAGACCTGTGCCCGAGCTGATCCAAGCGTAAGATCGAATATTTTGAATAATTTTGGCAAACCTTATATACAAGGACCCCTATTTAGGACTTCTAAAACCCGATCCTCAGCAACCACTTATCTATGTCCGAAGCATCGATCACGTGACCGTTTCGTTTACATTTCCTGCCAATTCTCGTTGAACGGAGTACAGTGTCAGAGCCTTAGCGAGTCAAAGGACAGTGACGTTATGTTGCAGAACGTGATACACAAGGATCTTTTTCACAGTTTAAAGGCAAACCCTCGCTAGTGTTTCCAGATGTCCAGAATATTTGTAGTCCATTGGCAGCGTCCATTGGCAGCTGCCATGAAACGTTCTCTGCGTATCACAGTCCCCTATTGGCAGCATCCACGAAACGTCACAGATGACTGTCGTGGTCCAAATGAAAAGTTTAGCGTCAATCATGCTCAAGGTTTCTACGAATACCTCAAAACATATTTTCACGGCTTACGCTGTCATACACTGCAACCACTCTTGTGGAAAGCTTCCTCGTACCACGAATATATAACCTCGTCCAGCTCCTTCGTACCAAAAGGGTTAAGCTTGATATCGCATGGTTGATTCCAACACGATCACCTAGCAATCCCAGGCAAACTTCTTCCGAGCTGTGCCAATAGTTGACAGCGCTCTGAGAAGCGAGAGTGCAACTCGTGTTAAAACTTGGAAGAGGCCCTCTAGACTGGTGCCAATCGAAAGGAGACACGAAATACCGGAAATAACAACGACGAAGGGGGTAGCCTCCATAATTGAGGACCAGGCAATAGATCGCGGCGGAATTGGACAATGGAGAGTCGTGCTGGTGCCGTTAGTCCTGTCTCTTCGAGAGGCCAGTCCGAGGTTAATAGCTTTGCAGTAGCAACGTGGCCAGGGAACGTTTGCAACTGGTGCTGTGTCCTTTCTCCCTCCCTCTCTCCCCTTTTCTCTCTCCCTCTCTTACACTCTCTCTCTCTCTCTCTCTCTCTCTCTCTCTCTTCCTCTCGCTATCGAGCATAATCCTGTACAATTTCGTAGGGGATATCTGGCATTAAGGCCGGTTCGGGAGACTATATTACGGCATAATGGCAGTCCATACGCGTTGCCACGTGTACGATGTTCTACATGGTGCATCGTTGGATGCACTGGCAAATTGACAGACTGTGTGTAACTTTGTTACTGCCTGCCTCTTCCAGCCTGGACAGAGTTGTATTATGCGTTAATATGTTCTAAATTTCCTCAATAATCTCTTGTTTACGCGAACGTCATGTATCAGCATGTATTAGTATAATCCGCTACTTGCAATTAGTTTTCCAATAACAGGGTGTGCAGGGTGCACATGGGGTGCAGAGGTGAGGTATTCGGCAGATTTTGGTCGCGTTCAGCAGATCGATTAGATCGCGAGGTGTGCCGTGTTGCTGATCTGTTTTATTTCGGGATGAAATATTTGCGAGAGAGGAATTAGAACTGATTCCAGAGACATTTCAACCATTCGCATACCACTGGTATTTTTGTACGGATGTTATTGATCTACGATTTACTATTTTCTGTTAAATCTCATTTTAAATTTCATGCATAAATTAGTCTTCCGTGGTAATTTTATTTGACGTAAATGTTGTGAGTTTGCTGTTTAACAATTATATATTTGTTACAAATTATAATATACAAACGTCACGAAAAAGGTTACAACGATTAGGCGTGTGTGGTGAAATTTCTCTTAACACTAGAACTACCAAGTCAGTCAAAATAATTGGTCCCAGAATTTTCCTTTTTGCAATCACCGAACACATACACCTGCTTTAAGAATAAAATTGGTATCAACTCGTATTAAGAAGGAACTGTAATCGATATATTCACGCATATTCATCGTATCGCTGAAATTATTATAATCTGTACACGTTATAGTTAGGTATCCATTAAAGATCGGTAGTTCTAGTGTTAATAATATTATTATCTCGTGACTGTTCACTTTCACGCTTTTCATAACAAACTGACTTTCCTCAAAACATATTGGCTTTGATCTATAACAATTGCACAATACCACGCATTCTAGATCTTTCACTCGCATTCACACTAATAAAACCAAATCCACAAATGTGTCAATGTAGATACATCGTTGAAAAAATCGGCTATTTTCGAACAAAAATAGGTATCGAACACGTTCTATTTTGAATTAGTGGAATGCTATAAAAGAATAGAGTAGAGATAGAAAATTGTTTGTTTTGCACTTGGTTAATTTTTCGAATAAGTAGTTGCGCAATTTGGAAAATGCACATGAGAATGCTACAAAAAATTGGATGGTCTTGCAGCGAATAGTATGAAAGCAGAAATTTAATACAATATTCTCTTTGTGCGCAATAAAGTACACGACTATAAAAACTTAATTGGTTTTGTAACGAAATATCGTTCGATTTTCAACGAAGGTAACCAGTACAACTTCGTTTTTAATTTACAAAATACACAACTGTACAAATTTCGTTTTCATCATGATGAAAAATCGTTCGACTTTTGGTTAAAGTAAATATCTAATTTAACCTTTTGTTTTTAATTCGTAAAATACACTACTACGAATAAGTGGTTCTCTATTTTCTGGCATATAATTCCCGAGGACGTGGACACATGACTCATTTGCTAGGATAAATGTATTCCAAAGATAATTGAGCAGTCCAGAGTTACCAGGACTTACGAAGTTCAAACTTTTATCAAGTCCAAAGAAGATTTCCACGTAAAAACTTCTTAGATTGGAGTAGCAAGATTTCTGCTGCAAAAATTCTCTTCCTCGCCTATCTCTGTAACCACCTCAGTCAAAAATTTAGCGAAATGAGTAATATGTCCAATAATTTCCCTATTACTCAGAAACTGAGGCTACTGTACACCAATTGCTCTCTGAGAATATTTCGATTCGCATAGTCAGTGATTTCAGCACACTTTTGCAGTGAGACGTTTTCTAAAACCAAAAGTATACCTAAAATAATAAAAGAAAAGAAAAATTGAAAAATTACGAGTATATAGAAATTTATTTATTTACCCATTTTCTTTATTTTTATTAACCCTTTGTGATCCAAATCGTACTTCATCTTCTACCCTAACTGCTTCACAGTCAAGAACATAGTGTAAAATTCAGTTAAAAGTTCCAAAATTCTATTTAGGTATTCGACGATTTTTTCGTTACAGAAAAATAGGAATTCGAAGACTTTCTGTCATAAAGTCGTGGATATTTTTAAAATGGTAAATAAGAAATCGCATGCAAATTAAGAGGTAGAATTATTTTCGACATTGCACGCATCGTTAGGTAATCTTGAATTTGATATATTAATTAGCATCGATCTTTAGAATCTAATTAAATGGCGACTGAGGGGCGCCTCTCGAGTGCAAAGGGTTAACCCTTGCAACTGCCTTGAAACATGTGAGGAAGAAAGAGAATGTGAATCGGTGAATTGAAATAGTCATTTCTGTGGATCGTCTGTGGATCGTCTTGACTTCTCCTGAGCTCCCTATAGTATTACAGAATTTCCAAACTTTCCAATAGTATCCCCGTCTAACAATAAGGCAGGGCCTGCTGGGTAGCCTTAGTCCGCTAGCAGGCCCAGGACGAAACGCATTCCTTCCTTTTCGTTTCGTCCCTTCTAGCACCATCGTCGTAACTAAGGTATCTGTGACATAGCTAACCACAATACATGACATAGACAACATTGGGGAATAACCCTCCCCCCACAAATTAAATTTAAATAAAATTAAACGTAATAAATTTAAATACTTGTAGCGACCAAGTTCTCACCCTCGCCAATAGATGGATTCCTACTTGAAGGAGGTTCGAGGATTTTCTGGCAAGTCCTCGGTGAAGCCTCTGCCTCCTATTATGTGGCTTCCTATGCCACCTAAGATCCTATAGAAGTTTCCATGCCACCTGTGTATCCCAGGTCCAAGATAGGGCCTGCTAGAAGAAAGCCTTACCGATGAGTCCACTAGCAGGCCTGGGACGAAACGCATCCCTTCCTTTTCCTGTCGTCCTTCTATTTGCTACCCTATCAATAGCAACGACGACCACGGGGATACCAACAGGCCAGCCCCATAGGAACACCAGCCCATCATAGGAACCGCAACAGACTAGACCGAAGACAACGAAGCACTCAACTCAAAAACATAAGATATCCCATGAAGGGAGACCCCCACATACTTAAATAATATAATATTCAAATTCTCGATCATAATCGATCCTCCATGCTTCAATTAAAAAATAAAACACCCTGTAAGAAATATTTTAATCCACTTTGAATCTGCCAGAAATTCAACTTCCAAGAAATATCAACTATTCAATTAATATTAAATTCGACTATTAAATTTCAACTATCAAATTTATTTAGCTACAAAATTATTCAACTATCAACTTCCAATTATCTCTAGATCTTTCAATAAATATCGTAGATGACCCACAAAGCTAAATTTTCCAAATTTTCCAAAGATCCTAGGCAAATACCACAATGATTAAGCCACTGAAAATAATTGCAATCTCTCGTTGCACATCGCGTCCTGAAATAATCAGCGAGCCCTGTTCCTTAGTTCGAGACCCGACAACGTGAGCCTGGAATCTCATTTTCCTGGCAAACGTAACAGGGTAGACGAGGGCTGCGACGAGCCAGCGTCTGTTTTCCGATTACATTTTCGAGTAATTAAGTTCGTGGCTTCGTCGGTCGTTTGATATTGTTCTCATTGTCTAATCGCATTGGGTTTATTGACTACTGGCTGCAAGTTTTGAGAAGCGGCTCGTTCCGCATCGTTTCAGGTCAGTTGGAAATGCTCGCTGCAAAGTAAGGCAACTTGGCCAGTGAGAAAATTATGTTGACAAATATTGCTGCTCGAGCACGGACTGTTCACTTTGCCGACTCGTTAGTCTGCTTCGAGGGTAATTGGCCTAATATATTTTAGTAATCTGCGGCTGGACTTGTTCATAAGCTGTTACGTAGTTGATGCAACTCATTACCGAGGATTTTGATTTTTGTTTTTCGATTGATGTTGCGTGGAAAAGGGTACTGGGAAAGTGGAATATTAATACGCTTATCGTATCGTGTTTGTAGTGAAAGAGGAATTTTTCAATAGGATTGAAACGTAACAAATTATTTTTAATATAAATTATGATTTTTTTTCTGTCTTCCATTTAAGTATTAAATATCTTCCATTGATTGGGATATTATTCTGGTAAAATTCACTGAATTGGCACGAGTGTACAGATTGGATTTTCTTTTAAAGGAAACGTTTGAAATTGGCAGGAAATTTGGCAGGATAAAGAAATGGTAATTTAGTATTAGTGAAGTTAAAATTAATGGTAACAAAATAAATTAATACTGAAATAGTGTAACTATATTTATCCATAATGCAGCAATAATTACCCATTTGCAGGTTATTGCTCGGAATAAAAATTTCCATTCTTAAATATTATTTTAAATATTTAAATTATTGCTCTGAAATTTTTATTTTAATTCAAAATTTCGTGGTACATCAGACGTTTTTTTTTCAATTTCAAATGGAAATTTATATACCAATAATACTTTAGAAAGAATTGCAAAATAAAAAGAAGATAAAATTTATTATAATAGTAATTTGTTCGACGAATTACGTTATTAATATGTAGTCACAAAACAGTGAAAATTATAGCATATTAAATATCTCAGCAGTGCAGCAGGGTTGGTTACGTCCTAATTCACTTTTAATTACACTTTGCAGCCCAGTTCTTAATTTTGTCTTAGCTCTATGCTCGTAACAGTAACCGTAACATTTAATAAGCACAAGCGTTACGCGAAGTCATAATCGTAACAAAGAGGAGCAATTACGATGAAACTGGTGCGAGATATTTACAATAAACAATGCAGAAGTACTTTTCCTAAGCAAGAAAGAGAAACCGGTTTATCTATCCCTTAAAAGAAAATCGTAAATTAAATATTCCTAGATATTACAATCTGTATCTCTTCATTTCATTGTCAACTTCTTTGCGTTACAAATTTGAAGAAATAATGGAAATATCTAATTTAGAAATGATAATTGTTCAATTGAAAATAAGGAATTGGAGATAAGGTATTGAGAATAATCAATAAATAGAACGTTTATCTACCCCTTAAAAGAGAATCGTAAATTAAATATTCCTAGATATTACAATCTGCATCTCTTCATTTCACTGCAAACTTCTTTGCGTTACAAATTTGAAGAAATAAACGAAATATCTAATTTAGAAATGATAATTGTTCAATTGGAAATAAGGAATTGGAGATAAGGTATTGAGAATAATCAATAAATAGAACGTTTATCTACCCCTTAAAAGAGAATCGTAAATTAAATATTCCTAGATATTACAATCTGCATTTCTTCATTTCATTGCCAACTTCTTTGCGTTACAAATTTGAAGAAATAATCGAAATATCTTATTTAGAAATGATAATTGTTCAATTGTAAATAAGGTATTGAGAATAATCAATAAATAGAACGTTTATCTACCCCTTAAAAGAGAATCGTAAATTAAATATTCCTAGATATTACAATCTGCATCTCTTCATTTCACTGCAAACTTCTTTGCGTTACAAATTTGAAGAAATAATCGAAATATCTAATTTAGAAATGATAATTGTTCAATTGGAAATAAGGTATTGAAAATAATCAATAAATAGAACGTTTATCTACCCCTTAAAAGAGAATCGTAAATTAAATATTCCTAAATATTACAATCTGCATCTCTTCATTTCACTGCAAACTTCTTTGCGTTACAAATTTGAAGAAATAATCGAAATATCTAATTTAAAAATGATAATTGTTCAATTGGAAATAAGGTGTTGAAAATAATCAATAAATAGAACGTTTAATTAAAAGTAATTAACCCACGTTATAAATTTGAGAAAATAGTCGAAATATCTAATTTAAAAATAATAAATGTCTAATTGGAAATAAGGTATTGAAAATAATTAACGAGTAGAACGTCTAATTGAAAATAACTCATAGAGTACCCTCCGTGTCTCGTTGTATTTATTATATCACAATTATTATATTTTATTACTGCTTCTTATCGGAAATGTGTAACCAATTAAGAAACTGTGTTATTCGCTTGACGTGTCTTATGAAACCATTACCTTTGACCACTCTAGCGTACGTGAAATTTAATTTAGCTATGCTATCGATAGATATTATTGCAGGGTGACTGAGCAATAAGCTAAGTTTATTGTAATTTATACACACAATAATTTTGCTAGATAATTAACAATCGCCGTTAACGTGTTGCCGCTGCTCATTACGAATTATTACAAAATTTCAAAATATTGCAATTACATTTATCCCGATATTATATTTGTAACAAAACGATCGTTAATCTTTTCGTTAAATATTTATCCGTGGAAATACTCGCGATCGTTCGTTACCGAGGAAAATTATTACGAAAGGTAATAAATATATTTTCAACGATAGCTCTTTGTTAAAATAATACTTTGACACTCGTGCTCGCTCTATATAAGGTGTATTCGAAGACTGAACAATGAAATTTGAATCGATAAATTTAATACGACGAGACGGATGTCGACTTAATTTTCTCCCGCCATTTTCTTGGAAATATTAACTTATTTATAGTTTATACAAAATTACAAAATTATTAAAAATTATTCTTTAAGATTGACTAGAATTAGCGAAGAAATTGTACGAAATACAGAAAAATTCGGAGGCTTTTAGGTTAGGTGACTGCTGTCAGACTTATTTTCGTTTCTTCTACTTACAGACGATACGCAGTAGTGCCGCTTTAATAGACGCGCGACAGTCCTGTATAGCAACATCTATCAGACGAGTTTAGGTGTTTTAAAAATGATCAGCGTTTTGATTAATTTTAAAATTGTCTATGTATTAGTTCTTCATAGAAGTCAGTGCATTACAATAAGTATTCCTTATATCTGCTAAACCTGTATCCTCACCCTCGCAATGCAAGTTCTCCGCGAAAAAGTAAAGCACCCTATCCATAACCAGATAAACCTCTCTTCAGATCTAAGTATCGTTTGCTGGAAATTCGGCAAGCCCAGGAAACAATTTCGTCGTATCTAACTGACTTGCCAAAACGCCAGCATTAATATCTTAAAACGAGACAGCCAATGCATCCTCTATATATCGGCACACATTGAATATTTAGCTAGAGCTTACACTGGAAAGCAAGAGAGGGTGAATCTTGCTAGATCCCCGGCTGGATTAACCGTAGACAGCTATGGCTTCGGAATCTTAACTTGGGCCCGTAAAGCCGAGATTGAGTAGTGGGAAGGTGGCGAAATAGCAAGAGGGAGGGTGGGGTCGGAATTGGCTGCGCTTTATCTGCAGTTTACTGACGTTCGAAAGGAGGCCATGCTGAAAGGGTGAAACGCCATGCGGAGATTACCATGAAAGGAAGCTGTATCGCACGGGGGTATAGGTGGATCGAAGGATCGCTCGGTGAACGCGAAGCTACGACTTAATAACGGTATTTAGCATCGCTGGAACTTTATAAATTTTGCTTAATCCCCAGCGACAAATCCCCGCGCCACCCCCTTCGCGGTTCCGACGGATTTCCCTGACTTGCGCAACGAAGTGGACCCCACGGGGTATCGCGTGGATGGAAGTAAGTCGATGGAATCGGCGCCGAAGAGACACGGCCTTTCATCATTTTCGCCCCGTCGGTGAACAGCCGCGTGTAATAATACGTGTGAAAACGCCTAGGTGTGCGCGTATCGGCAGAAATCAGCGGGGAATCGATGGCTCGACGATTGACTTGATAAGCCGACGCTTTTGAGGATCAACCGCAGCAATGGTGCAACACGATGCACATTATGCGATTGAATCAGCACGGTAATCTCGATTGAACGTGGCCGGGTGTCTGTAGCTCCATACGTAGCTGAATATTGCAGTTGCGTTTCATGGTACCATAGCGGCCAGTAGGCTTCTCCAATATCGAGCTTACAGCCCCGAGCTAATATAAGCCGATTTCTATCCTAATGATAGTTTTGCACGCGTGAGATACTTTGCACCGAAAAGGCTTTCCCGTGCCATGTAATTAATGCTATTGTTCGCGTGTTTTCTGATTGCGTTCATGAGAATCGGGATCTATAGGTCTCATTTTTAAGATTCTAGGAATAGAGATTTATAGACGTTGCGGATTTTAGGTATAGGGATTTGTGGATTCTAGAAATGCTAAAAGTGGATATATGAAAGTTAAATTCTGGAAATAAGTATCTATTGGTTATAAGAATCCTATGAATTGGAGTTTATGAATTCTAAGGATTATTGGAATATAAATCCGGAGATTTTAGAGATCTTTGAAATGGTGATTTATTGGTTCTGGGTATTCTGGAAATAGGGATTTTTGGATCCCAGAAATCCTAAAAATAAAAATTCTTGAATTTTAACCATCATAAGGGTAGATATTTATGAGGATCCTAAAATTTGGAATCTATCGGTCCAGTATACAGATCCCAGAAATACAAAGTTATAGATTATATGAGGGTTATATATAGAGAGAGATTTATGGATCATTCAGGCCCCAAGACTAAAACTTTTTAAATTATATATACATATCTATAATCCAAATAGAAATATTGCTTTTTGAATTTTAAGGATTCTAAGGACAGCGATCTATAAATTTAGAGATCTAGGGATCTCATGTTCCAGAGACCCAGTCATCTCCCAAAGTATTCTGGGCACAAAAATTCCTTTTGCATGACAAGATTAAATTTTTCCCTATTATTTACGTGAGACCTACAATTTTAATATAACCTGTAAGGATGATAGATGCATATCTACGTATATCTATATATATATCTACATATGCTAGCTGAATCTACAAAAACTATAAAACAAATTTATATTTGGAGCCATTTAATAAAATACACTATGTAACAATCTAATATTCCTGTATATACATACAACACACAAAATATTCGTTCTTTTAATATAACATTATTTCAATCAGATACCAGTTCCTCTAACAAAGATGCAGGATTAATCTATATATATCTACATATGCTAGCTGAATCTACAAAAACTGTAAAACGAATTTATATTTTGAGCCATTTAATAAAATACACTATGTAACAATCTAATATTCCTGTATATACACACAACACACAAAATATTCGTTCTTTTAATATAACCTTATTTCAATCAGATACCAGTTCCTCTAACAAAGATGTAGGATTAATCTATATATATTTATATACACTAGCTGAATCTACAAAAACTATAAAACGAATTTATATTTGGAGCCATTTAATAAAATACACTATGTAACAATCTAATATTCCTGTATATACACACAACACACAAAATATTGGTTCTTTTAATATAACATTATTTCAATCAGATACCAGTTCCTCTAACAAAGATGTAGCTGATACTCTCTTAGCAAAGCAGGGCTGATTTCTTTGTCAGAAGATAATAATCTTGAAAGGACCAATTTTAGTGCATGAAATAGCAACTTGATCCCTCCCGAGTAGCCTAGTTATCGATCCCCGGTGTCTACAGAAGTTACCAACATTTTCCCCACGAGGAGCTGTACCCTGCCAACTCTAACTCGCGGTTAGCTTCACGCAGCCTCGCAGATGTAATTACTTGACGGTCCATCGTGTAACGGAATGATCGAATCGCGTAGTCAGGCATGGCAACGCATCCTGTTGGCTTACTTCGTGAATATGGGTCACTAAATCGCGTGCGAAGTTGCGGTTCCTGCGACCAATCGACCCTACTCCAGTTCCCGTTCACGTACACTTCATTCCTTAACTTCGATCTTTCAGGCCGCGCTTAACGGGCTGTTTTCGTCGCACAGCTTTAATCCCGTGACAGGGATCTACGAGGCGAGCCAGGAAGTAGCAAAATTCGACCAAGACCGTCACGATATAGCTGGCACGCGATCAAACAACCCCGCGGCTCATGGCGTTGTTTTCCGTTTCGACGTATCATTGCGGTGACTCGGACCCTTTCGCATCTCTAAAGGAGAAATCGAGAAATCGAGCGTGTTCCCCGTCGATTCACGAAACACTGTGCGATTTGTTCTTTGAGATCTTACCTTCTAAGATCTTTGTAACGAACTTGGTTCTTTTACATCACGCAAGGGGTCACTGGTAGCAACGTGACTCTATTAATGTAATTGTTTGGAATAGAGTTGTTTCGTGATTTTCTTCATCGTATAGGAGAGTCTGAAGTGTAATAAGGAATGGAAGATTGATATATTTATGTATAACGAGTGAGATGAAGATGAGTTTGATTTATAGGTTAGGTCATAGGTGACCGCAACGTTTTAGGTTAGGTTACTGTAGGAATTTTTGCTAAATTAATCCTATGCAGACAGAGATCTACGCGTCTAATAAACAACCCATTTTTAATAACAAAACAGGTTTATTTAACTAAAATATTACGCTAAGTTTCTCTCAATTCTAACTCTCAAACACACGATTTTCTGTTCACTCGACGCGAAGTTAGGCAATCTTTGGCATTCGGTCTTTTCATGCAGATCTTTGCAAGAAGAAAAGAGAAGGAAAAACTGACCATCGCAATACAGCTTGCAATTCTTTGCGAAGAGAGCTAAGAGGAACGATAGCACTTGTTTTAATCTTTCACTCAATTTTTATGACCGGTGACTATAGTCACCCGTCGTGTGTAGATAGCGTCTCATCACATGTAACGAGTTCATCTGTAACTAATTAATTATAATAACTGTTTCGTGTGTTCGCTTTCTATTATTTTAAGTTTTGTCGCATTTATGATTAGAACTTAGTATCGCGAATCAGATAAAAATCTTCCGTGCTCTTGTCCTAATTTAGGAGTAATAAAATAAAAATAAAGATAATTAATATTGGTCTTCCAATAACGTGGAAGGATATTCGATAATGGTAATTGTGCCGCGTTAATATGATTTAGAATGGACGAAATAAGAATCTAAGTATGATGAAAAGCTGGGTCGATGAATGTGGTTATGCAACGAAATCTATGCGACTTATGATAACAGAAACCCGGCGTGCGTAGATGGCGCCTCGTAGTTGGTGACTATAGTCACCCGTAGTAGCGAAAGGGTTAAAGCCAAAACTCTCTCTTTTCATACACAGGCTTTGTCTCTCAATCACTCGGTACAGTCATAGACATCCCGACAAGAGGATTCTTTTGCGTTATCGTTTGTTCTTTCGTTCTTTCGTCGAATCCGATGCCGCTATTTACTATTCTTTGCTTTTTGAGAAGCGGCCCAAACGTTTCTATGCACTCCCTTAGAAGTAAGACCGCACACCCATTCGCCCCGTTATCACTCTTAAGACTGCCGTCCGCACGTCTCAATTTTTCATGATGACTGCCTCATCATTTGCCCACGATACCAACGTGGTGTTACTTGCATTTGCCAGATAGTTTTCGCATGACACCAACGTGGTGCCACCGAACGGCAGTGTTAATACTATTTCCTGTGTTAGTGTCCTTCACTGCTCGCCATCCCACATTACTTAATTTTATTTTACGCTCTGTAGGTTGGCATTAACAGGGTTTATCGCATAGAGTGTACTCTAAAATTTAGTAACTTAACCTAAATTGCGGTTAGCTGTGGCTCGACGATATCACGTGAGAGTTAAGGACGATGTAAAATCTTAATCTTCATTTTCTAGGTTAGGAAATGTTCCGAATTAAATTACTTGCTTCGAATAAGATCATATGGAGTCTCTATTTACTTTTTGACAATTTTTTGAAGGTTAGTAAATTAAATATTCGAATTCGGTTTTAATCGAATCTTCGTACATTCTTCTTTTGTGTCCAAGCTCTTCTTTGAATAAGAACAGTGTTTTCGAGTTGAAAATTTGATCCTTGTTTTGAGAAATTACGTTTTTTCACTCAAGGGCTTTCCTGCAGGATAATATATGGAATCCTGGTATTCTTGAGAGGATTCCAATTTGTCAGCGAGGTTCTACATCAGATATCACATCAGCATTATCATTCTCTTCCAACAGAAATTATATGATACTCATTGAAGATTTTCATGTCCACCAGTTCTCGTGTCCAGATGTTCAATTTCAATACCACGTGCAATTTTAAGAAGATATTCGAACGTAAAAGTGAAATAGAAATAGGAATTTAACATTTAGGTGGTGGTTTAACATCCACAGATACGACTACCTTTTCCCATAAAAGATTTTAATACTTTCAGCTCGAAGATCTAATAAAATCTTAGACAGAGGATGGTCGACCATAAAAATCCAAAGCTAAAACTTTGAACCAATACAAGGAATGAAATGGAAATAAGAATCCTGGAAGCGTGTGTAGCATCCTAACGTCTACATACCTGTCTTCCTCTTTGTCTTTCCCACAAAAGATTTCGATGTCCTCGACTTCAACTGCAAGACCTAATGAAATCTTAGGCAGAAGACGGTTCAGACATAGGGATTCAAGGTTGGAAATTCCAAGGAATACGAAGAACGAGGAAGAAGTGGGAAGAGAACGGTAGGCACGCCTGTTTGGAGATCAGATAACAGGGATTGCAGAGGATCAGTGGGATCTGCATTCTAAGCGCGGCCATTTAATCCCACAAAGTCTGGGGCAGAAAAATGAACGGCGCCGGCTCGTCTCGATTATCGGACTCGTAATTTTCAAGCAATGTTTGCGGAATACAGGAACAACCGAGCCACGACCCCGAGCCAAAAGTGGGTTAGAGCAATTGTGACGTCACTCTGCGGCAACCTAGTTACCTCCTCCTCTTTCACGCGGTATCACCGCGGCTACCTATAGACAACACTGCGGTAAAGTAACGAGCTATCATGTCAACTATTGTTTAAGCGTCGAGCTTCTTTCATCGAACGAGTACTTGGACACCTAAACGGACCCGTGTCCAAAGGAACATGCTTCGAGCTGTCTATCTTTGGCAGTTGTTTGGAGTCAGCAAACGATACCCCAGGATAGTACCTGTTTCTGGCTACCTGTTTGGACTTCGCAAGCTTCGTTTTATTTCGTTCACCTCGTTGCGAATCGTGATCTTTAGAGGTACTTTCGGATTTTGTGTAGGAGTGTGCTACTGTCACGTGCAATTCACGATGCGTTTGGGGTCTACCGCAGCGCCATCTCGGTGTTATTGGTACTTCTGAGGGATAAAGCATGAAGAAAGGCACACTCCTTGCAATCTTCAATATAGATGGAAGCAAACGTGATTGTTCTTTTCCAGACATTTTGATAAGATTTTTCTTACAATTTGAGTATGTTCTAATCTTTTTAATCACTCGAATATTTTCCTAGGAATTTTCTCAATGAATTTCTGAGGAACGTATAGCTGACTGATATTGTATCTAGGGCAATTTCTTTGCCCTCTTATATTACAATTTTAGAAGTCAATGTACGTCTCAAGTGAAACTTTTACGAGTGAACTTTGGAAATAAAATCTCTTTGCTTTTTAAAGTTTCTTTGAAATTCGTATTTTAGGTTCCACTACTTAGCCTAGGTGCATCCAATAGATAAAATTGGATTGAAAAATGGGCAAAGTTGTTAGGATCGAATTCGTTGAGGTTTCTCTTGGTGTTTGTATCTCTTTATGCTAATGTAAGTAAAAATATTCTAAAATCAGTGTTGCAGAGAGTTTGGTTAATTATCCTTGACGCATATCTGCGATCGAAGTTGCTCGGAATTGGATCGAGTATAATAGTACGAACAGGTTACGTGTTCCTAATGTTCCACAACAGCTTTGATTGCGAAAACACTGCAATCTTCTCGGTGATATAACGATACTGTATAATTGTTGGCATTACGAAACTGGATATTCGGGTTATTCCGTAAATCACCGTGCTAACCACAAACATAAGCTGTTGGTGGGTTAGGTCAGTGAAGCAGGTTAACTACCACCTATCACAGCATTCAAGGTGTGATAAATTCGTTCTGCGGTAATTTTGTGCCCAAGATTAAAATTCAGATGGGAAATATCTGTTATAATGATATACGCTGCATTCTGACGTAATAATTCCTCGCTGTGTATTAATGAAACGAACATGTATTTCTCTCTGATATTTCGACGAAAGTTTAAACTGATAATTCGTAATCTAAATTTTCATTGGGAAAAAATATAAGGATAAAATCTTTTGCATTAATTTAGAAATTAGAAATTTATATTTATCACAAATGAAATATTTCATATTATTACAATACTATGCTACAGTAATACATCGATAAATAATTAGGAATAAAATTAAAAAAGGAATTAAATATCTAGAAATATATCTATGTTGATTTTAAGTCACATATTTTTATAGAAGATTAAATTAAACGTGACGGTATAATTAATTGCAAAAATAAGGATTAGATTTTAATTTTATCAAGACACAGGTATAACTATGAAATAAATTTATAATAATTAATTGTAATACGGTAATAAATAATAAATAACTGAAACTCGATTGTAATAATTCGTAATCTAAAGTTTCATTGGGAAAAATATTGGGATCTTTTGCTTTAATTTAGAGATTAGAAATTTATATTTATCACAGATGAAATATTTCATATTATTACAATACTATGCCACAGTAATACACTTATAAATAATTAGGAATAAAATTAAAAAAGGAATTAAAAATCTAGAAATATATCTATGTTGATTTTAAGTCACATATTTTTATAGAAGATTAAATTAAACGTGACGGTATAATTAATTGCAAAAATAAGGATTAGATTGTAATTTTATCAAGACACAGGTACAATTATGAAATAAATTTATAATAATTAATTGGAATACGGTAATAAATAATAAATAAATGAAACTCGATTGTAAGAAGGAAATTGTACACGTTAATCCCTGGATAAGCTCAACGTAATGCCTGTAAGACATTTGCGGAGAATAATAATTGGTTCATCAGGAATGCTTATCGTCGCATCATGCAATCTACTCTATAATAATCTGCGAACCCTGCGCTGGCCTTTCCTTCCAGGCTAGATACCGTCAGCCAGGAATCTCATTTTCCACACAAACGAAACTGGGTTAACTGCAGCTGCCACGAAGCGTGACCTGTTTTCCGATTACATTTTCAAGTCATTACATTTCCTATTCCGTTCCTCGTTAACATATTCAGTTTAATTGCCGTTTTTATTGGTCGTGCTAACTAATCTTCGCAAAGTAATCCGTTTCGGCTCATTGATGATCTGTTTAATCAGTATTCTTACCTTTGTTTGCATGGAAATTACACTGGAGATTATCCTTCGCTGGAATGCCAGCTCAGCTGTTTTGCATTTCGTGACAATATCGTTATCTTCAAATTTATAAGAATAATTAAACGTTTAAGTCGTTTAATAATTACAATCTTGGGTGCTTAATGACACTATTCAAAACGAATTTTAATTTGGAATATCCGTCGAATAATTTTTGTAGAGTTTACCTTTCTGAACACGTATCCTTAATCGAAATTGCTTCATCACCCTCAGTTTTCGAAAATTGTGAGTTCTTCTAAAATTGCACGATTTTTGGCTAAAATGAAGTATTATGTGAAAAATAAAAATGGAGAATTCATTCTCATCTTAAAAACTAGGTGGGAGTTTCTTTTTTAATTAATTTATATTATAAAATCAATTGTGTTTATGTATCTACCAACGAATCTGTGTCAAATGACGAGTGATTCAGAAAAATTTCTTATATTTTTACGATTAGTATATATGAAATAGTACATGAGGAGATATATACATGTGATATATATAAAAATGAGATCTATTGAACGATAATTTAATTTATAAAATCCTGCGTACGGGTTCCAAATATATATTTATATTTATTTTATTTTGCGAATGTTTAACATCATTTTAATATTGTTTGTGAGTGGTTCCTTCTTCAGAAAAGCCTATAGAATACTGTGTATCAAATTCCTGTTAAATAAAGAACATTTTGTAAAAATATAAGAACATGTATAGAAAGTACACTCGGATGCTTACTTTTAAACTTCGATGACCAATTATAATTGTTCAGATGTATGAATAATTATAATTATGTACATTGATAAACTCAGGATACTCTCGTCTAACTTGTAAGACAATAATGAACATCCTAAGGTTCCTACTTTTTACGTAATACTTAATTTTAGATCAAAATAGTGCCTTTTTAGAAAAATTCACATTTTTCAAAAATTGTGGGTGATAGAGCAACCTCGATTAGGAATTCGTGTTTAAGAAAGCAAGGACAGTGTAATCGGGAGATCAAATATATAATCACGTGGTTTTATTAAGCGTAAGAGATATAGTTACTTCAGTAAAATAATTTTTCTAATTTTAAGTTATACCGAGGAACTCAGAATTTTACTGAAATAATTTTAGTTTTTACTAATGAACCGTCGCGGTTCTTCTGCACTCGCTACCAAAGAGACGTACACTGAAACATAATTCTAGGAAATCCTCATTAAACATCCCTTTTATATAAATACGTCTTCCGACCTGGTCTCCGCTAGTCCAGAGTCTAAGGCTTGTTGATGAGACCATCTGCAGACCTTGGACAGAAATAGAAGAAATCTGATGAATTGTGACATCAGTGCCGGTATATAATGTACAATATTTATTCCGTGACCACTGACGTAAACAATTTAGTAAATTTAATAAGAATGTGAAAATGAAATTTAAATACCACCAAGGATCATACTACGTAGATCTACTGACCATCCAACACGAAAACGCAATGAAATACTTACGTAAAAATAATTAGAGCAACTCAGAACTGTATACTTAATATATTTATGCTGTTAATAAAAGAACAGATGCCAAAGGAAATTTTGAACACCACCTGAAATCTTAATCAACCCTATACAATGAGAAAACTGTGAAGCCTTCGATGAAACAAATTATTTTCTTCAAAGAAAACTAAAATTTTTCGTAATAGATTTTAAAAATTATAACTTAAGAAAAGTTACTATCAGGATTTTCAAGACTGTCTAATAAAGAAATAAATCGAGTCATCGAGTCGTCGAGGAATCAATCCAAACCCAACGTCATGCATCGACTGCATATAATAGCTATAAACACAGAAGCATAATGATACTCAGTTTCATCCTACCGTCTCTTATAAAATAATTCCGCGCTCTATACTCGGAGATGATGCTCAATTATAAGTGGATTCTGTTGAAACTGTTTAAATGTACGCAAAGCAAATGCCCCAGTCGAATGAATAAACATATCTACCTCGGTACCAAGCACGTGGAAATGAAAATTACTTCATTATCGACACTGACACTTCATCGCGTAATTTATGCGAACATCAATTGGACATCGATCCTTTCATCAGACGAATCGAAACGAGATACGAGCAACAAGGCAAACGAGGAACAAAGGCTGCCATATTGGAATATTCGCATCCAATAGAGAAACTCTGAATACCAATAGGAACGCATTCACGTTCCTACGATGCAACAAACAAAAATCCGAATGACGGTAAATCGGAAAGGATCGATAGCCCATCGAGGGATCGTTGATCCCGTTCAATTGGCGTGCGCCATTCCGAAAAAGTGAAAAAATCGCGCTTTGAAAGGATTAAATTAGCGGTGGGACTGGATAAACTCTACATCGGGGCTAGCCAATCTTTCCGATCGAGATAAGCCAGCCTATAATCTTTCGCGCGATTTGGGAATGGAATCCGTGGTCCGTTGCTGCTCCAGAGAACGCCCGCGGATCTTCGAAATTGCGGACATTGTCTGGCCGCTTAAGCCCAGCGAGATTGCTTCCTGTTTCCCGCACGACACGTACTTATTTCGCAGAAAGAACGACCGCGCGATAACTGCACCGATGCGATGGCTCGAGTGGCTTGATTCTGAAGGAAGGAGACGAAAACGGAGGCTGGCGTCTGGGTGAGACAAGGGGTGCGCGTCTCGGAGGAAGCCAGGGATAGACGTCTGCAGGTAGAGGAGAGAGAGGTGGCCCGGAGCCGTCTGCAAATGGCATGGATTAGGTAGCTTTCCCTTGGAGAATCCGCGTTTCCTTCCGGGGACCAGAGAAGAATGCCTTTTCGGTATTACGTTCGCCAAGGAATATGGAGACGTTTCTCCCCTGAGCATACACCCTGCTCTCGTTGCGAGAAGCCTTGTCTTTTGTGTCACGTGTACGCGTTACATCATGCACACCTGTCCGATACACTTGCCCGAGATGAATGCGACGCTTCTGTCATCCGGTGTCTCCTGATGCTATTAGGTATAGTGTGTTGCAACCGAACTGTTGGATTTGGTGTGCCGGATTGGTGTCTCCTGAAAGATTGGTTATGTCAGCGCACGTGGCTAATGGAATTTGTGAAAAGATCGGGAACCTTAGCTAACTTTTAATCAAACTGGATTCTCCAGGATTACCTTCGACATGGTTCTAAGTGGCTCGGTGACGAGTTTAAGTCTTTCGTTTCGGTAGGTCAGTTTGCGAAGTACATTCAGTGAACGGAAGCGCGCGCAAGAAATATGCACAGTGCGTGTGGTTTCTGTATATTTCTGTACCTTTTTCCTAAGTCTTATATAACAACTGTGCTGAATGAAACAATCGTATACAGATTGCACTTGTATACGTATCATTATCATTATTTGATATGCTAGATATATGGGGTGTCTGTACCCTGGAATCATTGCCTGAACGTCGCCTATATGCAGCGCTGGTATCCATAGGTAATCTCATGGATGCCGCCTATAAGCTGAGTCCAAAGCGAAAGACTGCGTTTCGTCCTGGGCCTGCTAGAGAACTCTTCGGTAAGGGTACCTACCAGGACCGTAGTTCAGACACGAGGGTACCAGTGGTAGGTTAGGAACTTCTATACGTAGGAAGCAGAGGTTTGACAGAGTACTGAGAAACCTCGAACCTCGTCGGATCCCTCTGGTCCCGAGTGCACGGCGATCGCCACAATCCTATTTATTCGCCTACCTAATTCCCAAATATGCGGTAAGCATACAATTACCTCTCCTATCCTACCTCTAATCCCATTCCAACTTTGCACGCATATCCCTATAACTGAAACTCACCCAGGAAATGGTACTCCCATAACCAAAGCCCCCCGATATCAAGAAAAATGCTAGAATCAGCCAGAGTGTCTTACATCACCTTTCCTCCTGTCACCTTTAATATTTGATAACGACCAGTGATCCGAGCTATCACATAAACAGCCGCTTCCCATGGTAAAGCCGAAGCACGAGCTTCCTCCGCCACATCCAATTCGTACGGTTGAATCAAGTTTCCATTTCGATCAACGGTTATCGGTTTCGCCCCCGTGTTTCTTTCAAGGAACGTTCCACAGGCTGGTCTCGAGGACTGCCAGCGAAATGTATTCGCGACAGGCAATTCTGGTACGTCCGCTATTCGACTGGACGTAGCCGAAGCTATGGTTATTCGGTTCGGGCGAATTGTTGCGAGCAGCTCGATTTCCATTCGTGGCAAATCGGCCGGAAGGTCGCAAGGGTTAAATTAGCCACGCGGAATGAAGCACAACGGGAGTCCAGGAATTCGGCTACCTTCCATCGTCGTGTTGGAATGGCCACGCCATCTGCACTCCTACACTTCGTTCGGCAAGATCTGTAACGAGATATAAACAACGGCGTGTGCAGGGAATAAGGTTGAAACGCAATTTTCTGGTCCCTATGTATTAGGACGAAAGAAATTAGATTTGTGTATGAGGACCTTGGCAGGGGTTCCTTAAAATTCGTCCCTGAGTTGGGTAGTCATTCGGCACTGATCATGTGAACGTGCATTTTATATATCTAGGATTGGAATGAGCACTGGGCCTGAAAGGGTGTTAAGAGTCTTTGGACATAGGACGAAAGTGATCATGTGCAAGAGGATCGAGTGTAAGGGATGTTTATGACAGAGTTGAGTACGAGAAACGAATGAAATTTTACGAACGCATCCTGAGTGTTTGAAGTACCTGGCCCACCGAGGTCGCGTGAAATACGTATTTGAGGAAGAAGGACTGAGTATAAAAAAAGACAGAGTTTAAAGTTAAATAAGGGTACAAGGATGGGAGCAGGTCAGTGTTTTAAAGCCAGTTTGAGGTCCACAGAGTTTAAAAATTAGAAGTCTTAGGGTCACTTTTAAGTCAGAAAGCTTAGGGTCAGTTTTAAATAAAAAATCTTAAGGTGAGTTTGAAATCAGAAGTCTTAGAGTCAGTTTTAAATCAGAAGTCTTAGGGTCAGTTTTAAGTCAGAAGTCTTAGGATTAATTTTAAATCAAAAGTCTTAAGGTGAGTTTTAAATCAGAAGTCTTAGAGTCAGTTTTAAATCTGAAGTCTTAGGGTCAGTTTTGAATCAGAAGTCTTGAGGTCAGTTTTAAGTCAGAAGTCTTAGGATTAATTTTAAATCAAAAGTCTTAAGATGAGTTTTAAATCAGAAGTCTTAGAGTCAGTTTTAAATCTGAAGTCTTAGGGTCAGTTTTAAATAAAAAATCTTAGGGTCAGTTTTAAATCAAAAGTCTTAGGGTCAGTTTTAAATAAAAAATCTTAGGGTCAGTTTTAAATCAAAAGTCTTAGGGTCAGTTTTAAATCAAAAGTCTTAGGGTCTGTTTTAAATCAAAAGTCTTATGGTCAGATTTAAATCAGAAGTTTTAGAAGTCAGTTTAAAGACAGCAGAGTTTAGAAATCAGAAGTCTTAAGGTAAGTTTGAAATCAAAAGTCTTAGGGTCAGATTTAAACCAGAAATCTTAGGGTCAGTTTTAAATCAGAAGTCTTAGAAGTCAGTTTAAGGACAGCAGAGTTTAAAAGTCAGAAGCCTTAGAGTCAGTTTTAAATCAAAAGTCTTAGGGTCAGTTTTAAACCAAACGTCTTAAGGTCAATTTTAAACCAAAAGTCTTAGGATCAGTTTTAAATCAAAAGTCTTAAGGTGAGTTTGAAATCAGAAATCTTAAAAGTCAATTTGAAGTCAGCAATCTAAAAGTTGTCACACAAATTGGGAGTCATACAAATCAATCTTAGAAATCAGTTATATAAGCTCGAGAGTAAAAGCTCGAGTGAACTCGTGGTTAATCGAGACAAGCGTTGCATAGTTACTATTGTATTACATTAATCCATTATTCCATAATAAAGCTTATTTTGTTCCATTAAATATCGCAATATCATTCCAATCGATCCCTCCCAAACACATTTGTATGCGCTCGCTCCCCACGTGCGGCCATTTAACCGGACACTGCTGTATATCCTGCCTTTTCTCGTTGATCGCAGTATAGGAGGAGTTGCTGAAGGGCTGTTGAGCGATAGTAGATCGCTATGCTTATTGCTGGATTCAGTTTCGATTGTTTCCGGCTACGGTGAGAGCCGAGACGTGAGGGAAAGTGGAGCCTAAGAGGACAGGCTGTTGAGGAGAGCGCACGGAGAGAAACGGATGTGCAAGGGACCGTCGAGGATTGGTTGCTCGGGAGCGAGGTTTCTGGTAATTTCCCGAGGGTAAAGCTAGAGAAACGTGCTGGTTTCCTCGTTCTTTTCGTCCTTGTAAGCCACGTCGACTTCGACGTCCTGGACGAAGCCGCTAATCTCTCGAGTTGTACCGCGAGAAATCCAGATAAAGGAACTGGTAGAAGAAATGGAAGGTCCTTACAATGGGACTGTGCTATGGCAGAACTTCGATGCAGTGGTCGTTACCGTTGTAGCATCGGAAAGGGAAAAATCTTCTGTATCCGCTTCGCGATAATCCTCGACTAGGTTACCGAGTTGCCCCACTATACTGCTCAGTCTTTTCATTTTACATTCGAACCCATTCCTGTGAAAGACTATACCTGATAGGGGATGAAACGATAGTGGGTTATGAAAACGTGAGTGTCTGTGGAATGAAGAAAGTATAATAGATAGATACTATTTGGACATTTTTCTTGCATTACGTGATGAGGTCTTCCGATGCCCCTGAGTGAAGAACAGGTATTATACGTACTCGATTATAGCGAGTATACTGAATTTCAAATTCTCTGTTATTCTGGTATACTATGCTATTTCGATTGCTTCGTTGTACGAGAATTTGCTGACTTTTGAGATGAAAATTAACGATGAATAATCGGCAGCTAAAAAATTTATCTGACCAGAAAATTTTAATTTCAATAAACAAGTTATACGTGCAACAATTTATTTCGTTACCTCATTGAGGTTTTTCATCTGTAAAAATATTATTCTATATAGAATTCAGCATATATTGTACTATATGCACATAAACATTCCTCGGAATCAGATGTTCCTTGTTCGGTGAATTTTCTTGTAATACACTGTAGAAATATCTTTTCTAACCTACTATATATTACAGACCAATAATTCCACTGTTATGGTCGTTTCCATAAATTTTATTCAAAAATGCACAGATTTCGTGTAATATATGTATACAAGAAACAGGGATTTGTGAAAAATTTATGATTTATTTTCATCCTTATCCATCCTTATCCATAATTATATCTTCCGCGTACAATTTACCCTCGTGCAGACAATAATACCAAATATCAAGCATACCCCCTATCATTTTTCCAGATAAAGACATTACAGACACCGAACCCCAGCTCGATAGATTTGCCCGTGCTTATCGATAAAGTTACAGGTCACATTCACCCTGGGATTTCTCGATGCTCAGCTCTGGATGGCTATAATCATCCCACCCTGACGTTTCTGGGCGAGTAACAGGGCGGGATAAATAACGGCCGATCCACCTAGAGATCACGGCACTGCCTGAAAACGTCACCGGCACGTGAACGCGACCCCATCGAAATCCAGATGAAAGCTCTTGGCCGAATGCGTCGCACGCTCGCCTTTATTTATGACAGATTTACAAAATTGGAAAAACTCTTCGCCCCTCTGCTCCGGCACGCTCCCTTTCCTGCGGCGCGCCGATCGACCGTCGATTCCTCCTCGGTTCCACGAAATTCAAATTTATGTCCCAGCGATCTCTCCAGGGACATTTTTATTGCCCACGTCCGTTCCGACACTGTCGAATTCCAGCAAATTAAGACACAACGCGGAAATCTGTTGGCACAGGCAGGACAACCAAATTGCACGTCGAGTGAAATATAGAGCCTGTTCGATCCCGTAGATATATACGAGCAAAGTTTGCAGGGATCACATGCTTTAAGTGCAGATCATAGTGACGGGTTGGAGAAGATCGTAAGGAATTTTGGAAAATCGCTGTTTCTTCGAGTGCTATGTGATTTGTTGCTGTTCCTTCGGGTGCTGAATGGTTATTTATTTCTATAGGAATTAACAAGGAGGAATTAAGAAAAATATCAAAAAATAGTCTTCAAGAAAGAAATAAAGGGAATCAAAAAATATAAAGAAGAAGAATGAGAATTCTTCAAAGTTGTTAAAGAGGAACTAAAAAGGAACACGATAAATTTAAAACAGAGGTAAGAAAACTGTCCAAAACTGAAGTTTAAGGAAAGTTAAGAAGAGGCCAAAAGATTCTGGCAAGAAACAAAAAATAAGCGAAAGAGTAAGAATGAAAAAATGAATGAAAAGATTCTCCACGCCAAAATAAAGGAAATGCAGAGTAAAAAGAACAAAGAAATTGCCTCTTAAAGAGAAAAGAAAAGAAAAAAAGCACGAAACCCAAACAAAAGATAAAGCTTGGAAAAATAGAATCTCATACGATGAGTGAGTATGTGTGGCGTAATTAGACATAAAGATATAAAATAGGTTAGAATATAGAGTCATAAATGTGGATAGAAATGGACACCAATATCTTCTACGTTTTCTAACAATTAACACATTAGTATATTTAGATAAAAATATTTAAATAATGAAAACAATAAATTATTTTAAACAAAAAGATTCATACTATCTAGAGAATTCTTCTCTATCTCTTGTTCTCTCTCTGACTCTTATTAACACATGTTTCCTCTTTAAAGATTCTCACGTAACTGTTTCATTCTGGCACATTCTTCTAAACATTTTTTGTCAACATTCACAGTAGATTCCACTCGCACATATTATATTATATTCATTTATTCAACCTTATTCACATTCACATATATAAAACCAACAGTCACTATAAATAGTGCAAAGAAATAAAAATCTATTGCAATAACGTAGAACCAAAGAAAAAGTAGGATCCAAGTAAGATAACCATAGTATATTAGACAGATGTTCTACATAATATATTAGGTAAATATATTATTAACAAAAGGAGCAACGAATGGGAGACGTAAGACACTTAATATAAAACCAAGTCCATTTCCTGGCATTATAATCTGAAATAAATAAATCTATTTATTCAGAATGTCATACAAAATTTAAAAACAGTATTTAATAATATTATTAAATAGTATTAAACAGTATTTAATAATATTAGATAAATATTTGATTAACAAAAGGAGCAACGAATGGGAGACGTAAGACATTTAATATAAAACCGAGTCCATTTCCTGGCACTATAATCTGAAATAAATAAATCTATTTATTCAGAATGTCATACAAAATTTAAAAACAGTATTTAATAATATTATTAAAAAGTAAAAATATTATTAAATAGTATTAAACAGTAGTTAATAATATTAGATAAATATTTGATTAACAAAAGGAGCAACGAATGGGAGACGTAAGACATTTAATATAAAACCGAGTCCAACATCCCAGCCAGTCATATAGTCCTCAAAACGACCTTTCAACTATCCTGCCACAAGCTAAGACCCAACCACTTAATCCCCTAACTCTCCTTCAGCGATACACGCATCGATCTATAATTCTATTGATTTACAGTCGTACACTCTCGCAAACAATCTTCCAATTATCCCACCGCAAGCTAAGACCCAACCACCCTAATCCCCTAACTCTCTCTCTCTCTCTCTCTCTCTCTCTCTGGACGATGTACCGATCGATCCGTGCTCGCATTAATTTTTCAGCAAGCACGAATAGCGCGGTGTCGGGTATCAAGACACGGGGGGCAATAACGGCATTAGCATGAAAAGAAGAAAACGGCCTGTTCGAGTGGGAAAATTTTCCCGGTAATATCCCGGAAGTCGAACACTTGGGGCGCGGTGATAGCGATTTTCGAGGACGTCATGCTCACTGAAGAGGCATCGAGGGAGAAGAAAGACAGCGACCGCGTTGGCCGTAGAGAAAACGAGGAGTAGCATGCAAAAGAGGCGGCCGGGTCGAAACGAGGTTGTAAGAGAGAATAAAGAAAGAAAAGGGAGGCCGACAGGTGTTCCGGCTCTTGGCAAATTACTCGTCGTGGTGAGGCCGACGTGAAGAGAGCGAAAGGCAAGGACGTTGGCGGAGCCGTTTGTCGATTGTCGACACTCCCTGCAGCTAGATAAGGCGGCCATCGCTGCGCCACCTACCTACCAGATACTAATTTGCTTTTCCCTCTTCGCCTTCCGCTTGCATTAAAGTTCAATCGTTCGGTGAACGACGGCTAATAATCCTGGAAAGGGATTCGATTCCTCTCGCCGTTTTCCTTTTTGTCTTTCCACCTATTTCCTTCCTCCGCTGGATTTATTACGCGAGCTTCGCGTCTATCGGCTGGGACGTATAGGTAAATCCAGCGGTTTTCCATGGAATTGGATCTTGGGCAATTTTCCTCAAGTTTCCACGTGACGGTGCATTTTAACAGGTTGAAATCGTAATTGCGTTAGCGGTGTCAGGAGGATCAGAGATGTACCCAGGAGCACGAGCAATGTGCATTGTAGGTCAAGAGGTACTTTGACACCTTGCTTTATTATTTAAACCTTTGCACTCGACGATTTTTTCCTTACAGAAAAATAGTCATTCGAAGACTTTCTGCCATAAGTCGACGATAATTTTAAAACGGTAAATAAGAAATCGTATGCAAATTAAGACGTAGATTTATTTTACTTCGATATTCCAAACATCGTTGGGTAATTGTAAATATCATATATTAATTAACATCCGTCTTTAGAATTTGATTAAATGGCGACTGAGGGTCGCCTCTCGAGTGCAAAGGGTTAACACCAAACTTACCACTGCTAGTCATATTAACCGATACGAAATTTCCTAGATAGCAGAGAGTAGGGGTTGATTCCTTTTGCAAAATATAGCGAAGACTTCGAGCTTCAAAATCTCCTAGAAATGTGCACTGCATCGCGCTGCACTCGTCGTGAAAAAATATAATGGAAATTAAAAACATTCACATTGGTATGACGAATAAAATATTGAGAAGCAAAGGGTTAATCATCGAATTTCCTTTGATTTTTAACAAAATGAGATGTACAAATTAAGATATAAAATTTATTAAATTAAATTTATTCAAAGAAAATTTAGTATAAAATTCATACTATTACAGTGTCACTGTTAATTGTACGTGTTCGTATTATAAATGAAGAACCAATACTTAGATACACGTATATACAGGGTGTCCCAAAAAAGTATACACACTTTAATCCCTTATTCTTTCTAATTTCCTTTACTTTTTTTTCTGTTTTCATAATCACTCAAGGTGTGTATACATTTTTCGGGGATACCCTGTATATAACAATCTCTAAAGATTCATTAAATAAATAAGCAAATGGTGTTAGCCATAGTTAGTCAGAATGAAGAAACAAAGTGAACACGTGTCGTACAGTTGTGTCGTTCTTATAAAATAAAAATATTTATAAAAATAAAATCCACTGACCCAATTTCTGCCTGATAACACGTACTAAATTATGTATATGCTTACCTATACACCGATACGCCATTGAAAAATATCTCTACCGGCGCCATCTTTGAGTACCACTCTATACGTCCTTCGAACCACTAATACAAGCCTAACGGGGAAGTTTATACACGAAACTTAAAGCGTGTTGAACATTCTCCTATCTTAGCGAAGCTTATTAACCAATTAGCCCAATTTCTTCGAGCTCTCCTTTTATCGCGTGATCTGAGAGGTCCTTTAATCTCTCGTCGCAGACAACGAGCGTTACGTGCTGTTCACCGTACTCCATTCTCCGCAGTGGCTTATCCTTTCTGATAATTAACGTGGCGCCCGATACTATTTATATGTGATAGCAAACTCTAGGCTCACGCGTTCGGCTTAGCCTGTAACCCGGCTGCTACAGCAGCATGCAACCATGGCGTAATTTCGTCGGGCGCCCGCTCGTGCTTCCAATTACCGCGAAATCGTATTAATCCCCGCGAAAATCCCGTGTCGAGGTGATAAACGCGCTCCGACGCGGTTGCAGCGGGATTACGCGGCCATGCCACCTGCGGCGAAGATATCCCGTTTACACGGCCCCGACACCTTTGAGAAAAACTTCTGCTGCTGGTACAGTGCCGTGCAAAAGTCTTGGACCGCTTGTCAAAATGACAATCAGCGAATAGCTTTGTTCTCGCGAGTGATTGCGGATCGATTTTATGATACTAACCTGGCAAACAATTTTCGGCTAAACACGATAATGCGAAATTATTTATAATTATTGGACTGTAATTTTTGAGATGTAAAAGGCTATTATATGGGGATAAAACAGGGTGTTAAATCGGTTTGATATGATGTAAAAACACAAAGAAAATAATAATTATAATTCAAGCCTTTGTTTATTTTCAGGGAAAAAGTAATAGGGAAGTAAGTATCATTGAATTTGGTCAAAATGATGAAATTTTTGCCAGGGGTAGTATATTATTTATCGATTATTGCAAATTTAGTTATAAAACTTGAATAGATTTTTCGTGTATTATGTATATACATATACAGCGATTGTTGTATGTTTGGTTATAAAATATGTTTATTTGGAAATTAAAGTTACTATAATCGTGAGGAATTCAAGTGTTTGATGTGACAGTGTATATAAAAGTAATATCAGAAAATTTTGAATAAATTTTTAAAACTTGTAGAATATTCACTATCTCTTTCACTATGATTTCTGTAATAGGCTTTCAGAATGAAAGAACTATAAAGAATACAAATTCTACATATTCTTCATATTCTACAAATTCTTCGTATATTTGACATAAATATTTTTTGACAGATATTTAAATTGGAAATTAATTTATTTAATTTCACTAGCATTCCGCGTCATCTTCTACTATCTTCTTTTTTTGTGTCGTTTCTTCAATATGTCTTAGGGTAATTTTTAAAATAAATTTCAGTATTTTAAGCACCTGATTTTTGTTCCTCAAAATTTCTTCGTTTCCAAGTGAATGGATTTATAGACAATTTATGTTGTTTAAGTTAGATTGCTATTTATTGCGATATTGTGGAAAGTATTTGTTCAGCAAAGAACGTCATAGATGCAGAGATTTACGAGATTCGCTTTCGATGAATTACGTGTTGACATCAAGTACCAGTGTCAACGCAGTTCTAAATAGGTCAGATACTTGGAGGTGATACGACGGAAAGCTGCTACTTTGGGAACAGGGAACACTCGAAGCTAGTGAACATAAGAAGTTGGCAACTTTGCTGGGAAATCGACTCTACAGGTGGGCGGTTGCAATCGTATCGCGACGACTGTCTGCATGTTTCTCTGGTTCTTTGGTCACTACAATCATCTGATAAATCTTAATCGTCTGCTTCGCGTTTTCATTGAAGACAATAAAGAAAATATCTTAATCCATTGAAAGAAAAAAATAATCTCCATTCTAATTAATGCCTGTCTTCCTGTTATGGAACTGTCATTTGAAAATTGCTGTAGACAGAGTTTAGCCAGACAGTCAGTCCAAAAATTCTATTGATCCCAAAAATTGTTTTATTTTTTGGATGCCATGACTCTGCAAACAACAGTCAAAGCATTTCTACCTTTTTAAACACGTGTCTACGAATAGTTACCTGCACAAGTGTCTCTAATCTACAAACATAGTAATTCATAACTCCGTTATAGTTACACTGTTTTCATGATGAAACACCCTGTATATAATAATAATTTTAACATTTTTCCAAAACTTCAAATAAAATTAATGATAAATTTTATTACCTAGCTCTATTTATTTGCACGTTATAATTATCATTTTAGTAAAATAATTATGACCAAAATAGAATTCAATATTCGTCTCTTTATTGATCTGATAATAAATACTGACAATATCAAATAAAATTTATTTATTTCCACATCGTGATCACTATCTCAATAAAATAATTGTAATAAGAAGAATCTAAAATTTGTTTATCAATTTATCCAATATTCCAGTGCGAAGAAATGGCTGCTTTAGATGAGTCACCCTGTAGATGTTTATCGAGCAAGGTTCCCAGTAGTGTAGACACCGATGGCAATATTTTTCGAGTGGACAAGTTCTTTCATCGCTAGCCTGTGTGGTCTCATCGGCAGGATAGTGATTTATAGTTCGGCCAGAGAGTAACTATGTGCGGAACGGGACAAGTAATCGGGTGTTAGTACGTCGAAAATTGTTTGGGACATAAATTCAAGCACCCCAGGAGGGAGGAAGGCAACGAACTTGGGATCGTGCGTCTAGCTGAGCAGGTTGGCTGTGCGAAAATTACAGGGTTGCGATCATATTGATTGGGGATCTTGAATGAGAAAGGGCGAGCGTTCACTCTACGGGACATCTGTTTCGTTTCAACGCCCTTTCCCGTCGTTCACCACCGAAATTATCGCGGAAACAAACGTCGTGGCCACTGCAGGTGCTGTGCTAATTCATGGTCGTACGGAAATTTTATTGCCACTCGATAAATCTTCCCTGATCTCTGTTTGTCTGATGGATGTTTCCTTTGAGACAGGTTCTTGGAAGAATCTAAAGGAGGGTTCAAGAGTAATGAATTTCTGAATACACGTCTTGAATTAATATCACCTATTTTACTCTATTTTTGGACACACAGTATTAGCTAATTTTTTCAAAAAGAAAGAAAGGGGGAGGGAAAGGAAAAATATTATGGTACTTTTCCTCTTGATCTATGGTGGCTAGGATGTTTGATACTAGAAATACTGTATTTGGATATTAACCCAAAATTATTTATTAAATTATTATTTTAATGACTAAATTTTCACTCTTGTTAATTTTTAATTTTTAACTGATTGATTGATAATTATCGTTGAAAGAGTAAGTCTTTATTTAAGCTCAATTATTATATTATATTTATTAGAAAATTTTACCCTATTTTATTTTCCTCCCTTTTCGAAGGAAATGGAATTAATTGTTTTATTCAAATTAGTTGAGTCTAAATTAAAACTAATATTTTTTTCATTTTTATTCAAATTAAAACTAATATTTTATTATGCTGCGAGGAATAATTGCACCCAATATTCTATCATAATTCAAGAAACTATTAATACTAACAATTAATATTCTATTGCAGTTCCAAACATTATCACATTTAATATTATATAATAATTCTAAAAATATTAACTAATATTAAAATATAATTATAAAAATTATTGCAGTGAAACTACCATAAAGAAAATCATTATTATGAAATATTTGATTATAGTTTCAAAAATCACTATAACAAATATTCTAATCTAATATTTTTATTTTTCCACTGACATAATCCCATTTACACTCATACGAGATAACCGTGTCAAATATGAATCAAATATAAAATCCGTTTTGGTTATCTTCCTTGAACGTTTGTTGAAGCTGAGGAAATTTAGCGGTGTCAAGTGCACACGGTTATACACGAGCAAATTTCCACGCCATGTTAGCTCGACAGGGGTGGCTTAATACTTGCTGCATTTCGCGTGAATTCCGATCGGTCGTTTGAATGTTTTATCCGGCCGGTTAGCTCCATCGAATGTCCCAAGTTGGACACGGTATTAATCGAGCGACCGATTCGCAATCAAACAGCGGTCACGTGTCGCCTATGAACGTTAACAATTTACTCAATTAACAGTTCATTTAGGAGCCGCGAACCAATCATGCAGGTGAACCGGTCCTTTAATATTTGCCCGCATGCCACAAATGCGTTTGTGGAACAAGCATCCACTCGACGGGACGAAAATAATTCGCGAATATGAAAAATATTCCTTTTTCCCCGCTTTCCGACATTAACGAAAAGTTCTCGTTAATTCTAGACGCGTTATAATTCTTCACTCACGTATTCTCCATATAGGGAAGAGCATTTTATTTATTTTGGTATTTTAGGGGTTGAAGTGGAGACATATTAGATATAAGTCATTTATATTAAAGTCTAGTTTATCAATTTATTTTTTGAGTGTTTTTCATTTGTATTATTTTATTAAATTGTTAAGTTGTTAAAAAATAACTTACTTTATTTATAACTTAAATTATTAAAAATTTAGCAATATTTTTAATCAATTATTTTTGTGTTATTATTATATCTATTTTTTTGTAATTTTATGTTAATCACACATATGTTCTTCCACATATTTCTTTGTCATATTATATTTTCTACTTTTCATTATTTATTGTTATTTTTATATATGAACCAGCATCGATGTTCTATATTCCCTGTTATTTCTTGAAAAGTATTTATTCCAAGAACTGTCAATTGCTTTAAGTAAATGAAATATAGTAATCCAATTAGAAAATTATAATTCTCTGCGACTTGCATTTTCAAGTCTTGAATGAAACTGTAAATTAATTTCTCAGTAAACTCACCTAATTAAATTCATAACTTGCAAAACAAGTGATAAACACCCACCAAAAATGTGAGTTTGTTGTATAACAATCGTATATTTATTATAAAATTATAAATTTAAACACGCCTTATATCATAATTGTTCACTTTCACGCTTCTTATAACAAACTGAACTTCTTTATAACATATTGACTCTGATCCATAGCAGCTGCATAACACCACGCATTCTAGATCTTCCACTCGCACTTCTAAAAACATACATATCTACATTCGTGCCATTACTCGAGCTCACACAGTTGCATTCATACTAATAGATCCAAATCTACGCAAAAATAATCCCTAAATATTATTTTCCAACTCTCTTCTCGTACCATCCTCTTAAATTAGCAACCGAAACCCTTCAATTCCAATAAACACACCCCGTATACTCTTTCCAAACAAAAATATCGATAGGAAATACCCAAGAAGCTGTAACTAGCTAAGCTAAACCCCAGCACGGATTTCCTTCCAAGCTAACAAACGTACAACGAAACTACGAAGAAACGCGAGCAATGGAGACCAGAGCGCCATTTCCCTAGTCGTACCTCCGGTCTCAGCTCTGGACGCAAGAAATGGCCAACAGCCGAGGGATCGGAAGGTAATAATCGTAAGACGTCACGGCTAGAAATAGTTGGTTAATGGTAAAAGTTGGAATCGGTTGGTTCCGGGTAAAAAACAAACGCAACTGCAACTCGCGAACCCAGACGGAGATATGGATGTAACGTTGCGTACCGTACGGTAACGGCTTTTCGATATCCTACTTACGAACGGTTACGTGATCTCCAGTGATCGAGGACTGACGTGGAATAACGCCGTTGCATCCCCAGGATCTCGGAGGAACGCAGTTCGATTCCACTCATCCCTCAGTGCCTTAATACCTTATAGTGCGCGGGCTACGCTCTCGTGAAACGTCAGGAGTAAGATCTAGACACACGGAGGGATTCCACGCCACGTTTTAACGTCGCGATGGTGATTAGTAGCGGAACACGATGAAATATGGGCGGATCACTCGCTTGGAATAATGTGAATAAAATTTACGTGCTCGAACAGATGCTACGGAGTTAAATACGAGATGCAGATTAGCCGCGAAGTGGGTTCAAATGCGCTTGGACTTGCGTTTGCGTGGGATGTTATAAATAAAATCTAGGTGCTTCGAGGGATTACGTGTAATTTAACGCGGAGGTGAGATTAGGTGTGAATTAGATTCGGTAACGTGTGGACTTTAGGTTGCTATGGTGTTGGAGACTTGGAGGCAGAGAAGGATTTTGAAATATAGTTTAGTGTTAAGAAAAATGATATTTAATTTCAGTTTCCAGGCTTGGGGTATTTTTATGGTATTCTAATGATGTGTAAGAAGATTAGTAATGAATGAAATATTTGTATGCTTCTGAGAGAAGATTGTATGGTTTGTTTTACATTAGCTGATTCTGGTGACTATTGCCTATTTACGGTACTTCTTAGTATTATTTATTATTACTTGTTAAAACTACTGTCTATTTGAGATTTTATTACTGTTCGTAATAATATTAGTTCTACTATTATCTCTGAGGCCTTTATTATTTGATGTGTAAGAAGATTAATAATGAATGAAATATTTGTATGCTTCTGATATAAGATTGTATAATTTGTTTTACATTAGCTGATTCTGGTGACCATTGCCTATTTAAGGTACTTCTTAGTATTATTTATTATTACTTGTAAAAACTACTGTCTATTTAAGATTTTATTACTGTTCGTAATAGTATTAGCTCTGCTATTATCTCTGAGGCCTTTATTATTTGATGTGTAAGAAGATTAGTAATGAATTAAATATTTGTATGCTTCTGATATAAGTATAATGTATAATTTGTTTTACATTAGCTGATTCTGGTGACTATTGCCTATTTAGGTTACTTCTTACTATTATTTATTATTACTTGTTAAAACTACTGTCTGTTTGAAATTTTATTCCTTTTCATAATACAATAGTATTAGTTCTGCTATTATCTCTGAGGCTACTCTTATTACCACTGTTACTTATTATTACTCGATCGAGACTATCACCAATTTCACCAAAGGTTCTAACTAATCAACGCAATCGCATTAAATACTCGGCTAAATTGTCAAAATGGCAATCCCATACCCCAGATTTACCTCTCATTAACCCATCACTGGTTGGAAAACACTTAACGCCCGTTACCATTATTATTATTGCGATTTTTATTACCACTGTTACTTATTATTACTCGATCGAGATTAACACCAGTTTCGCCAAGGGTTCTAATTAATCAACGTAATCGCGTTAAATGCTCGGCTAAATTGTCAAAATGGCAATCCCATACCCCAGATTTACCTCTCATTAACCCATCACTGGTTGGAAAAACACTTAACGCCCGTTA
>NW_016912293.1:511971-515675 GCF_001483705.2 Eufriesea mexicana
GGAATTTTTGGGACCCGGTGGTTTGTATGGGATGGAGGGTTGTGAGTCTTTGATGAATGAAACAGTGAATTTTTTCGTCGTGGTAATTTACATAGAGTCGTGATATTTTAATGACCAGGTGTGGTTAAGGAAGAAGATGAATCGTTGGATTGATGATCCTGTTTTCGAGAATGAAACAGTGAAATTTTGGATCTAGATTTATATGGGGTTTGGGTTGTGAGTTTTTGATGATTAGGAGAAGATTAATTGTTGGATCCGTGATACGTCGTATTTTCGGAAGTGAAACAGTGAAATTTTGGGTGGAATGGAGAGTTTGGGGTTTATAATGATTAATTATGATTGAATTACTGATGCAATCTTCATGGCGAATGGAACATTCAGATTGGGGGTCTTTGACGAATGAAACAGTGAGTTTTTGGATCTAGGTTTGGATTGTGAGTTTTTAATGATTAGGTGTGATTATCGCAGAAGATTAATTATTGGATCTGTAATACGTCTTGTTTTCGAGAGTGAAACAGTGAAATTTTGGATGGGATAGAGAGTTTGGGGTTTATAATGATTTATGGGGGGTCCTCCCCCATGATTGTTGAATGTCGTCTGTCACATGTATCCCGGATACGGCGGTGGTGCTAGAAGGGATGAAAGGAAAAGGAAGGGATGAGCCCTTGGCCTGCTAGTGGACTCCTCAGTAAGGCTACCCTAGCAGGCCCTGCCTTAGAAGGCCTGGAAGTTATGTATATAGGAAGCGGAGGTTTTCCGAGGACTTGCGAGAAAGTCCTCGAACCTCCTTGAAGTTGGGATCCATCTAGTGGCGAGGGTGAGAATGATGGTCGCTACAGATTAATTATGATCGAATTACTGACGTCATCTTTGCGAGAATAGAACGTTCAGGTTTCATATCTAAGTAATTTGCGTAAACTGAAGAGTTATAGTTCTTTTATAATTAGGTATGACTGTAGGACATGTTAAAAATTTGATAGGACCTTTTTAAAAAATCGAATATTATATTTTAAAATTTTGGTAATCCATTCTTTTAAATCTAATACTATTGAATTTTTGGATCTTAACACGTTGAGCCCAGCATCGGTCCCTGGGAAAAAATAAGAAAATAAAATATAGCAATTTTAATGATATTTATTGAAACACTCTAAACAAAAATATTCTTTGATTTTGCACGTATTACAAAACGTGACGATATTTTTAGTCTAATTTCTGGCTCTCTTGTGTCCGAATAGCGTTGAAGTTTTGTCGTCAGATCGGGAAAGAGAACAATATCAGCGTCGGACCCAACGTGTTAATACTGTTTTTAATAAACCAGTATACCGTAG
Source organism: Eufriesea mexicana (assembly GCF_001483705.2). Lineage (NCBI taxonomy): Eukaryota > Metazoa > Arthropoda > Insecta > Hymenoptera > Apidae > Eufriesea > Eufriesea mexicana. The sequence continues at coordinate 513,300 of NW_016912293.1, forward strand.
GAAACGTCGTAGAGTTAGATTGGTGAATTTAACGCCGTACTTATGGGAGTGTTTGCATACCTCTTCGTAAATATTGGGACATCTGCAGATATACAGAACGTAGTAGTTAATATTGAATTTTCAAATCTTGACAGATCGAGGGAGGGTGGAGTGTTATGTTTTCAGTGCTACGGTGTGATCGTAGAGACAGTTGGATCGATGAATTCAGAGGTGCACGTATGGGATTATTTGCATTCCTCTTATACGAGTATTAGGACGCCTATTGTACTCGTGAATTTAATAGTCTGTGCTGGTTAATCTAGATTATCAGGGGACTATTAATCCTCTGCCGAATTTAAACATTTCATTCTTATTTGCATATCGCGATCTAAGCATCGTCTCAATTTTTTCCATAACTGTCGCAACACACACTGACACCGACGTACACGCACGGCAATGCGTATTTACATTCGCTTTATCAATCGAATCACTTTGTCATAAAACCTCAAACCGAATTTTACGTCGCCATATTTCCCCGCGTGAAAAATAAAAAAGAATTCGCACGATCATGGCGCACACCCAGCGGATGTGCCTCTAAATAAATAATTTATCGACGATAAGCGCGAGGCGTACGGTTATGGCAACGCGGGGAGCAAGTGAAAGATGAATGGGGCCGTAATAATATCTGTGAAACGGCGAAACGTGGCGGTCATATCGCGCGCGTTTCACGGTCGATCGATTTGCTGAATTTAACCGTGGAACATGAATAGGAAACGACATGAAAGCAAAGTGGAGAACGCGGAACCAGCGAGCAAACGGAAGATTTCCTCGATAGTGTTCCGCTACTGAACTTTCCGCTCGTTCTTCAACTTCCAATTAATTAAGAGGCTAATTAAGGTGAACCAAAGCGAGCGTAACCGCCGGTCCCATTATGTTCGGTAAAGCGTAGTTCGTAGGTGTTCAAAGGGGGTTGAAATGAAAAATTCCACTAGGGAAAAAAGGAAGGTCGCCCTTTATGAAAATTAATTGCTGAAAGCGACCGGTTGTGCCAGGTATCTTGGAGCGACTAGCCCTTCCTTGGGGCTGGTCCTAACTTTCGCGTCGTGGCGCGAATTTTAATTGCCACCTGGATTTTACTTCGCACTTTCACATCATTCAGGGGGTTACAGCGAAGTTCAATGGAGATTGAGTCGAAAATGGGTGGAAAAATCAGAAAATGGAGAAAGTCGAATAATCCATTGAGCATAATCCTAATAGAATTCACTGGTATGTTACGATTGTGGATAGAAATGGAAACCAATTTCTTGTACGTTTTTAACAGTTAACAAATTAATATATTTATAGAATAATATTTAAATATTGACATCAATTCGCAATATAATATTTTAAACAAAAAGATTCACCCTATCTAGAAAATTTGTCTCTATCTCTCGCTCTCTCTTATTCTTATTAACACACATTAAGAATATAAAATTTAGAATATAGGATAATAAATAGTGCAAACAAATAAAAATCAATGGCAATAACGTAGAACCAAAGAAAAAGTAGGATGTAAGATAGCGATAATATATTAAACATATAGTAAATATTTTATTAACTCTAGATTTACAGAACCCGTCAATTTGACAGAAGGGTTGCTCCAATTATACGATGGTAACAGATTTAGTTAACTTATATTAAGACTGTTAATATAATATATAATTATTTTTAAATTAAACTAATCGTTAAAAAAAAGGCACGTGGTTTCCTTAGCTGTCAATTTGACTGGTGTCCTTAGAAATAGGTATACATATAGCGTGTGTAAACCTAGCGTTAACACATGATTACTCTCTCACGTAACTGTTTTATTCTGGCACATTCTTCTGAACATTTTTTATCAACATTCACACTAGATTCCACTCGCACATGTTATATTTATATCATCCCAAATGACTTTCATTTATTTTACCTGATTACCATTCACACATATAAAAGCAACACTCATACTCTTATAAAACCAGTACTCACACAAGGACTACTATATACTGTAATATATTCTACAGATATACTATATGCTATATTATGTGTAATTAGGCAGAAATTGAGACAGTGGATTTTACCTTTTTAGGTACTTTTATTTTATAATAATGACACGTGTTATTTATTTCGTTTTTTATTTTAACTGGTAATTAACACAGTTAAAAAGACTGGTCTCAGAATTTACCTTTTTGCAATTACTAAAAACATATACCTGCCTTAAGGAAAAAATTAATGTTAACTCATATTGAAATGTAATTAATATATTTACTTATCTTCATGGTACCACTAAAATTACTATTATCTATGTTTTCTATGTTTTAGGTAACCATTAAAGATCGGTAGTTCTGGTGCTAATATAATTGGTTTACTTGTATACTG
>NW_016912293.1:516061-638974 GCF_001483705.2 Eufriesea mexicana
AAATATAGAGGATTAATAATTACATTGCAACATTATACCGTATTATAATATAAATACCGTATTATACATTGTACATTATTTTTTATAATATTATAATTTCATATTATTATAATTTATAATATTTAATATTAATAATATTTCACTGTGCTATATATATTATAAATATGCCAATACAATACTAGTATATTTATCTCCAGAAATTATTTCCAATTTTACCAATAATATTTGTAAATCTTTTCTTCTTATTTCAATAATAACAAACTATGAAACATTTACTATTATTACTAATATTTAATATTAATAATATTTCACACACTATACTATATATATTATAAATATGCCAATACTGTACTAGTATATTTATCTCCAAAAATGATTTCCAATTTTACCAATAGTATTTGTAAATCTTTTTCCCTTATTTCAATAGTAACAAGCTATAAAACATTTATTATTCTTCATATCATTTTCGACCCGAATCTGCCAACATTTTTGCATTAAAATTCGAATCTGATCCGAAAATACGAAAGTACGAAAAATAGGAAAATTTACAAGTTTGACGCAGTTTCTCGAAACGTTTTACAGACGAGATAATCCCGAATTCTTTATTCGAGCATCGCGAAAGTTCGTGGCGTGGATCTTTTTTCGTGAAAAACTCGGAAAACGGTTGCACATCGACCCAGTTGCTGGAACCGGTCTGCGCGACATTGCGCAGATTTAATTATGCACCCACGACGAAATACAGAGGATGAGTCGCGTCGGGACCAAATCCCACTTCTGCCAAGCTTCCAGCCCCCATTGTCATTATCTTTCCGTTTGATCGTCGGACGATTAAACATTTCGTTCGTCTAATCCGCTTACCACGCTTGCCAACGTGACAGTGTGTAATTGCATCGGCTCGTAAACGAGCCTGCTACTCACATATGCGTCTCCTGCAGCATGGCTACTCCGCTCTTTGTCTTGGCTCACGTTCCCGTGTTTTGGCCGGTTTGCTGGCGAGCTTATTTTTTAAACGAACGAGAGGACCGGGGATATGCCACAAACGGGAGAGCTGAAGTGCCAGCGATGAACTTGGATTAGGGGTTTCAATTATGTTAATTATTCCTGCGCTTGCCTAGCATGTTTCGTGCAACTAGGCTGGACTATAGATGGGTCTAAGATAGCTTAGGTATGGAAGACAGGACTGTGTTGTGCTCTTTATTCCTTTTGGTAATTATTTCTTGCGTCCTTGTCGCAAAGAGCATACAAATTGATTCTTTGAATTTTTGTTTCTTCAGAAATATCTGGGTTGATGAATATTTGTATACGTAGTTCATGCTATATTCTCTCAGCGAATATCAAGTATATATTAAATATATGTTTAACAAATTTATTTCTGACTTCAATCTGACAGTCTCTTCTACTATAAAATATATTTTGCAACTATATCGTTTATTGCAGAATTTTTTTTATTGAAGTATGATAGTTCTATGTATTAACAAATATATTTTCCAAATGTATCACGCATTACAGAATTTTTAATTGAAATTTAGAAGTCCTCTGTATTAACAAATGTTTTTTTTTTAATTTATTATCTATTATAGGATAGCTAATTAAAATCCTTAAGTCCTTTGTATTAAGAAATATATGTGTCTTCTCAATATGTCATGTATCATAGAATTTTCTAGGAAATTTTTTTATATATAATATCTATTGCAAAATTTTTATCATTGAGACTCGTCTTACCTTTACTAAAAATAAATGAAATTTCTTCTACGATTAAATTCGCTTGCTTATACATTCGAGTATGCGTAATGTTCGTCTAAAAAGTATTCATCAACCAACTAGCTAGAATTACACGACTGATCTGCAAATTTCATCTCGTCACTCGTAATTTTCTGTACTTCGATGACACCTGGATAAACTTTTCACCGAAAGAAATCTCTACGTGTGCTAGACTCTTTAGATGGAAGTATTCGCTAACGCCCACGTCCTCGTAACATGCCCTAATTCGTGATTTATGATCGGAGATGAGCCAACGAGTGGAGTACCCCCTTGTCTTGCCAGCGATTAAGAGGGTGTCTTCCGTAAATGTCAAAGAGCAGACCGTACTTCAGGTCGCAGACACTTTGAAACTTCCAGACACTTTGGTGATCTAACTTTTCCCCTCTCGTCTTCTTGCTCCAAACCTCCGTCCCTGTCTACTCGTCTTCCTCTTCATCGCCTTCCTACTCGTCCTTTTTTCTCTCTTTATGTATATGTTTACCCACTTGCTCTGGGGATGGTCAACGCGAGTTCAAGATAATTGCGGGCCCCCTTATTCTCTTGAAGTATAAACGAAGGTGCTGACGTTACCCGGATCCCGAATAATTCGATAGCTCGTGACAAAAATATATTGCACAATTGGGAAAATAAATATTTGAATATGGCTCTCTCTATAATGGAAGAAAAATTGCGAAGTCGAGTGACTATAATAATAACGTTAACCCCGATTATAAATTTATATAAAATTATATATAATAATTAAGAATTTTATTTTATTTTATTTTAGAAGAAAAATTGCGAAGTCGAGTGACTATAATAATAACGTTAACCCCCATTATAAATTTATATGAAATTATATATAATTATTAAAACTTGTATTCTATTTTATTTTATAAATTTATATATAATTATTATAAATTTATACTCGGAAGCTTAAAAGTTTATTGCCCCATTAAATTGAAAGAATTAAATGTAGTAAGTCGAAAAACATTTTTAAACACGTCGACAATAATTTTCACAAAATGTAAGAAATTACAGAATATTTTGGAATATTAAAATATTATAGCGATATAATTTTTATTCGAAATATGTACACAGAATAGTTTTTGTTAGTTTGAGTAAGAACAATTGATTTATATATACGTCTGTCGCTTACGTACCATAAATCATGTTGACATATGGAGTATGTCTATCGAGTCGAAGGGGTTAACCTAGTCAATCTGAGCTATGAATCTGACTCGTAATGCATGATTTATTGTTAGACCTGAACTGTACATTAAGTCATAGCTTGTATTTGCACGTATAAAATGAATATATCATATGAAAATCTCCATGAAATCTTAAGCAAGTGCCCTCGTTTATCCTCTCAATAAATTCATAAAATACAATAAATAATAGCTCAAATTATAAAAATTTATATATAGAATTTCAGCAATAAAAATTTCTCGAAAAATTTTAGCACGAAGTAAACAACTATTACAAGATAAATAACATTTCCATTACCTGAAAATGACAAGTTTACGAATACAATCTGTATCTAAATCAGCATTAAAGGCGTTATACGAGAATATAATAAATTGCCCATAAAGGGTAGGAAACAGGAGATAACGAGACGAGTACTGGGGGAATCGTGCTATTGCCAGGTATATTACTCGTGTTTTCAACATTGCTAAACAAATACCGACGACTGATAATCTCGTCGGACATGCCGCCACCCCCGTAAACAAATGTCACGTAAACCAGAGCCTAAATTTAATTTCGTTCCGCCGAGCGGGGAAATCAATTGAACGCACGCGTGGATTCTAAATGCACGCCGTTCTCTATGTAAATTAACCAGCCGAACCGTTTGTTCGGTTCGCGCAAATTGAGTACGGTTACTGTTAACCCTTTCCCGCCCCTTTTCCCTTTTTTCCTTCGCGAACGATTGCTCCGCGTATTATCCTTCTCATAATCGCTTTTGAAAAATAACGAAACAGCCTAACCATCCAAATTAAAATAAAATATCTTGCAAAATGTTTTATTAAATAAAAATTCAAGATTAAAGGTCACAATTCCCATCTTGCGCACAAATAAAATCAGCGAAATCGAATAGTAGACCACCGATGCAGTAAATTCAAACCGATACAAGCATTATACATCACAATCTTCCAGCCAAGTTCACCATCCTCTTATCGTATTCTCGATCCACTCCACCGAGCAAGCAACAGAACGTGGAGTAGGCTAAAATGGCGGCGAATTCGTTTCGAGCGCGCATTAGGGTCGAAGCTGCACGTGAGTAGGTTAGACGACGAATATTCAATCGCGATATCTGTCCCATTTGAAAACATCGGTAAAACGAGTTTATTTTGAAGGAATAGTGGAAGAACAGCTTGTTCTCCCTCGGTGGATTTGATTTTTATAGAGGAAGAAGGAGAAGGTTGGTTGGGCCAGCGGCTGAGGGGGTGGAGAAATGGCGCGAGGGTTGCAAGGTGCAGAGACGTAATATAACCGATATGATTGGGCCACCATTGGGGGAGGACAGATTGGAAAGTAACCGAAGGACCAAAAGGAATGGAACAACATTGGAAAAGATGAAAAGAAACGCGAGAAAGGTAGCAGAAGACGAGGGTGCCGAGGAGAGGGTAGACGCGAACTGGCAAATTGAAGCTCGCGTAAGTGGAAAGCCAATTTGGAGTTTCTTGTTGCGAAAATAAGATCACAGGGAATTATTGGGTATCGTAATGGGCGTAGCACGCGTTTCCGCCTCGGTTAGTACTCGTTCAGACTACTGGAAGTATATCGGGAAAATGAAATAAACACTGTGCTGGAGCCGCGTTAGAACCGAATGGGTTGCGCTGGAAATTCTGCTTAATCTTTTTGCTGGATGCTGCTCGATCCTTATTTACTCTTTTCAGCTTTGACGAGTGCCGTGTAGGCACGTTTAGAGATGTCGAGGTTGACGTGTTTGCTTTGAATGTGACAAGGATTAAGTGGTCATGGAGAGTTGTATTACGCGTGTAAATAACGCTCTTTTTATCGTATATACTTTTTATCAGAGGATGGGTTTAGTTTAGAGCCCATAGTCTATACCTGGCATAGATTAATAACTAGCTTAACTTCTAAAATGAGAATTCATATTGAATCAATAGGCATTATTGTAGTGGAACTAGTAGAAGTAGCATTAACGTCTATCGAGGAATTATGTTGCAAAATATTTGGTACAGAACTAGATCTAGCTTAGTCAGGTAGGTGTTGAGAAACAGGGATAAATCAAGATCAGGGAAACATGTCAATCCTCGCTGAAGACTAAAACCATAACTACTAGAGTACACTTTGAGATCCCTATTTGAAGGAACAGAGAAAGTGGTCTCGTAAATTGATACATACCAGAAGCTAAAATTTTATATTTTGGTCTACCTTACCTTACCTTATCTATCTATCACTCTTTTGAAGTATAGCCTGACTATACTGTAAGGGTCCTGCCTCACTGTTGGAGTTTATCAGTATCCCCTGGGCCAAGTAACAGCTAGATGAGACGAACAGGGAAAGGGAAGAATGCGTTTCATCCAGGGCCTGCTACTAGTGTACTCATCGGTAAGGCTACCTAGCAGGCCCTGCCTTAGCTGGAGATACTATTGGAAGGCCTGAAAATTCTATGACACTATACGGATCTCAAAAGAAGAATCACGACGACCAACAAACGATCCATAGACGATCCACAGAAATGAATATTTCTCTTTCTTCCTCATATGTTTCAAGGCAGTTGACACGAGCATTGGACCATTAAGCCAACTGACGATTAAACCAACCTATTCGTCAGTTAACAATGACAGTCAACTGACATACTCTGAGTTCCTCATTATTGTAAATCATCAATAGGTCGTTCTTGCTTGACGACAATTAATGACAAGGTTCCTTGAGGATACTGTGTTTGACTTCGAAATAGTAAGTGGACTGTCTCTCTATCTTGCTATCGCGTGTTTTTATATTCTATGAGCTAACAAGTCTAGTATTTATATAGATCCTTGGTAGGGCTATGTAATTTGTAATCGGATGAAGTTTTCAAATTTAAGGTATAAAGATAGGGCTTACAACCGAAAAAACGAACTGAATTATTGCCCTATACTTCAGGTACTTGACGTATATGATGGTCAAGCGTCAAGGTACCATCTGGGTACAAGATCGGCAATATGGTTTTTCCTGATGAGTAATAAATACCGCCTAAACGGTATTTGAAGGATTAACAATTATTATAGTATTTATCCGTCGAGAGTAAAAATTTACTCAATTGGATAGATTTAAAGTGTACATCTCCTAAACATCACCATGAGACCAATAATATTCTCTCTCAATGACATCTTCAACCCCACCTAATGATACCGACGTATACACATGCTGAGAAGTAACTAAAAGGGAACATACGTGTACTTACTCGCAGAACTTTAGTCACATCTCCTTTCAGTCTTACGTAGCAAAAGAAAAGAGGAATTACCGACAGACAAATAGGACCACCGTTAAGGACCAAAGGAAAAGATGCGTTTTTCGTGGAACTCCTGCACGTCGGCTGAATACGTGGAGAAGTAGGAGATGCCGTAGCCTGTTTATATCGCTTCAAAGGGCCGGCAAAAGGATCGTGCATCTTTCGTTCGTGAGCAGAGCTTGGCAGAATCAAGCAACAGTGGAAAAATGTGTAATAGCCGGCCCACTGGCTTCCTTTGAAACTCGCTACTGGCGCAGTTGTAGCCATTGACTCAGCCACTGTAGCTATCGGAAAAGGTACCCCTCAACTGCGCTGTTTTTCCGTGAAAGTGACAGTCGTGGCAGAAACATATCTCTAAGAAATTCCATGTATCTCTGGGAAACTTGCGAGAAAATTCCAGTCGGAATTGGATAGATAGGGTTTGAATTAATGGATGTACAGTTGGGTCCACCTGGTCTGCTATGATTAGAGCGTAAATAGTAATAATAGAGAAGAAGACAATATCGTGGAAGTGATTTTCTTGCTAGGTAGGTTGATATTTAAAGTGAAAAATGAAAATTTGAATACACTCATTGAGATATACCTTTGGTTAGTATCGTGAAGTCAATATATAGTTATCCAGGCTACACTGTATATCTATAGTAAGATATGAAAAATAATTCCACCATTTCGACCATTATTGTAAATATTTTTTCATTTTCAAAATTTTTCGTACTCTATTATTTCTAGTTTAACGTATAGGGTGTTTCAAAAATACATATCAATAAATTTAAAACTATAATAAGACTATAGTTTTAAGAAATTGATACGAAAATTGATATGAAATATAATTCCACTATTTCCACAATTGTTGTAGATATTTTTTCATTTCTAAAGTTTTTCGTACTCTATTATTTCCAGTTTAACGTGCAGGGTGTTTCAGAAATACATACCAATAAATTTAAAGCTATAGTAAGACTATGGTTTTAAGAAATTGATATAAAATATAATTCCATCATTTCCACCATTGTTGGAGATATTTATTCATTCCCAAAATTTTTCGTACTCTATTATTTCCAGTTTAACGTATAGGTTGTGTCAGAAATACATATCAATCAATTTAAAACTATAGTAAGACTATAGTTTTGAGAAATTAATACGAAAATTGATATGAAAAATAATTCCACCATTTCGACCATTGTTACAGATATTATCTCATTTCCAAAATTTTTCGTACTCTATTATTTCCAGTTTAACGTATAGAGTGTTTCAGAAATACAGATCAATAAATCTTCTTTAATTATTCATAATTCAAAAAGCAGGTTATATAGAACGTCCATTCATATGATATTATTTACTAGTTTAAGCTTCTAAAATATTAATATATACTTCTGAAACATCTCATATATTCTACATACCATGACGTATTAGGTTTCATTCCATCATTCCGAATATCGAATAATTAATATACCAATCAGTTAAGAGAGACTTTGCACCCTTAAGACACCCACCCCTAAATATTTTACACTTCAAAATATAAACTCGTATTCCAAATTTATCTCTGCAATAGCTTCGGAAAAAATAATTTGCAACGTTTCATTTGCTCCACCCAGTACATTCCATCTCTCTATTCTCATACAAAATAAAAACCACCCTTCACGGAATGTGTACTTGAATACCTGCTAACGTCTATTGTACATCGACCCATAAACACTGATTGAGCTGCCATTGCCAAAATTACAGGTAGCCCATAAAATTTTCAGAGCCACCCCGAGAAGGATTTCTCTCGGCTCATCGATCTTCGTTACTCCTTGGACTTCAATTTCTGACCCATTCAGCCAGCCATTAACCAGTTATCGACCCCTGGAAGCATGACCGTAATTTACCTTTCGCCTAAAAGAAACGCAACGAGAGAGAGTGTACCGGTGGTTCGTCGTTTTGCAAACCGCACACCGATTGTCGTAATCGTTTCTGCCCGGGGCTCGCGGGCAAAACAATCGAGAATGAAACATGTCGCCAGCGGGCAATTGGTTGCGTGCGGAGCGATAGTTCGGACGAGTAAAAATTACCGTGGCCCGACGTAAACCACGGCGCGGGATATCGCGAAATTTTCGATTTCGAATCGAGCCAGCTTGAAGGGGATATGCAAATAGGGGAGGAAAGCGGTTGCAATAACACGCGGAACATCCACTGCGACGCGGCGGCATTTTAACGCGTAATTATCGCGGCGGGATTTAATCAGCTATTCGTTTCACGCGCGTGTAATTAAATTATAACGAACGTTGATCCGAAGACTCTTATCTCCGCTAATTATTTAATTACGCTCGCGTACGATTCGGGAGTTATTGAAAATACCGGGCCAGCAATCGTTGATAAATATTTCACGCTTTAACCTGGCTGTTTCAGAAAATGTTTGTGATTCTTAGGAAAATAATTGCGATCCTTTTATTCAGGAGTTTGTATCATTTAGTTGTTGGTTGACTTTGAAATTTAGGTACTTTATGTGTTTTGGTTTAAGGGGATGCTTTTTCTATAAAACGATATGTGGCTCGAAAGTTACAAATTCATGTAATGTTTATATTTACCAAAATATTTTGCCTATCTTTGTTTTATTCGGTATTTATTTGTTTATAATTAATTGGTATTTATTTACTAATTTTGGTATCTTGTGTATCCCTAATATTTTGTTGTATTGTTAGACTTGGATGGTGGTAAATAATACTAACAATTTATTAGTAATAAAATAATAACAGAATATACAATGTGTGGTGACGATTAAGCCTACGAATAGAGATATATCGACTACAACTACAACTTAAGATTACAACTCGATTCAACAACACAATTACAACTCAGCCCTTTACAACTAAAATACAACTAAACAACTAACAACTCTGCTCTGATCACTCTTCCCAAGAACTCTTCCTAAAAACTGTCCCTAAGATTCTCTTCTAAACTAAAGTTACCTATACACGAGGTGGAAATCCTGCGATACTACAGTATTATTATTTGTGATTTCAAAATTAGAAATTAATTTATTTATATTTCTCAAAAAATGATTTATATCTTCATTATCTTGCTATTTTCTATTAATATTAATTGTAACTTTGAAATTAAAAATCCATCTAACTAATTCTTCTCTTTGATAAATTGGAAATTCATTTGTCTGCGTTTTTTAAAAATATTTTCCTATCTTATTGCACAATTTTCCTTTGTTATACTGAAAAGATATGCATTACGTATTTTATCATATGGTAATACGTGTACAGTATTACTCTTTACTACCCCCTTTAATTCTTTCATTAGAATAATTTTTTCTCATTCGCAGAGAAACATCCGGCTCTAGAGGATTTAAGTATTGCGATATGGGTCTGAAAGAGTCGTACCCAGGGAATTAACGAAGTTCCTCAACCGACCCTTATAGAACCATAAACACGAACCTTACTTCAGAATTATGCAATACACACTCCAGAAAAATTCGCATTCTTTTACCTATCAGTTTATTATAATACATAAAATATTTCCGAATTAAAATATAGATCTATTCCTAAATTTCCTATTACATTACCAATCATTTATATTTATTCGAATTAAACTTCTAAAGAATAGAAATTTTATTAAAATTGAAATTGTAAAAAAAAGAATCGTAAATAAGAAAAATTTTATTATAATTAAAATCCCAAGAAACCATAGAATATAAAATATTTATTGGAATTAAGATCGAGAAAAATCGTATAGAAATACAAATTTTGTCAGAATTAAAATTGAAGGAATATAAATTTTATTAAAAATCTATAAATTTTTAATTTTTATTAATATAAGAAATAATTCACGTGGCAGAGCAAAAATTTGAAACGTGTAGAATACATGCTGATTAAAAAGAAACAGATAACTAGTCGAAAATCAACCTCAGTCGCTGCCAATAGAGTAAAAAGAAGAAAGGAAAAGAATGTACGAAAAGCGTCGCAAAAACTTCCGAAAGTTTTGATCGCTGCACTCGCTTGATATGGTTGCCCGCCCGTATTAGTTTTCCTTTTCCTTTTTCCATTCGGGGAAAACGAACGAGGCAAAGGAACTCGGAGAAAATTCCATGATATTAAGTGCTGAATTTTTCAGTTATAAAAGAGAAACTTAATAAGTGAACTTCGTTATATGCCTCATAGAAGTTGAAGGTTCTAATCTAACTGGAAAGTACCTCGTGAACTATTATACAATTATTTTTCAACCACATTGACTTCATTTTCCTTTATATATAGTGCGAGCAAAAATTATAATACAACTCATGATTTTTAATATTTCTCAAATGACTTCGAAGATATTTTAGATTATATATCAAATTTAATTTTATAGAGGAAGGTTAATATTATTCGATGCTGTTTGCAAAAATATTGGAAAAAAATTATTATCTTTTGGAGATTTAATACTACCTCTATAGTAACATAAAATTCTTAGAGACATTTGAAAATAATTCCTTCATTTAAATATTTTTGTAAAGTCTAGATAAAAAAGATAAAATATTTTCACAAAATTATATTCAATATTGCACAAATTTTTGTATATCCACCAAATTTTTGTTTAATTAATAAAAATTATACAGTCGTAGAATACATACGTGTTATTACACTAGGATAAATTTATTACTACATTCTACTATTTCCACTAACAAATTTGTGCAATATCAATTAAAATAAAAAGTAGTATGATTTATTACCTCAAAAAAACCTGTTTCACATCCACAAAAGTATTGTAGACGTGGAATATTTTTTTTCATTTCCCTTAATTTAATATACATATGTTTCGACAAAATATAAATACGTATCCGCAAAATACGTCAGCTATATAGATCCCGCGGTCTCTAATTTAATTCCAACATTTACTTTGCCATACTGCGGTCTCCGAACGAAAAACGAAGATAAATATCGTCGCCGAGTTTTTCCTGCAAATTTTTATAAAACAGGTGAAAAAATTTCAATTACCTGGCTGGCAGATTAAAAGATCGCGTTTATCGTGATTCGCCATCTGTCAGCGGCCAGTTGTCCACAATCAGTCGGCTAAAAAAGCGACCAACGTTGCAGTGTTTGCACGCCTTCGGGCGTAATTCATCATTTTTAGTATTAGTTTCGTGGTAGGAGGTCGCTTGGCTAGAGGCGATTTACGGTTCGGTGACAGCTGTCAAGCGAAGGAATCCTCGATCGTTCGATGGTGACACCAAAGTCGAACATCTCGAGGTTGTTCCGGAGACCTGTCTTCGAGGGATCCGCCACGCGTGCCATGTTTAAAAAGAAAACTACCTGAGCGAAGTTTGTCAAGCCCAAAAATCTTAAAAAATGTTGGAAAATGGAGGAAATATCCAAGTTATACGATTTTAAAGAAAAATGGTCGAAAATATCGATACCTCTACAAATTTATGTATTTTCAACGTGAATATTAACAATTGGAGTCTTTTGAAATTAATTTAGAGATAAAATAAAATTTTTATTTAAGGGGTCTCTGAGTAATCCAATTTTTAAAATAATTTAAATTATTTTAAATTATTATTAAATTAATATTTTAAATAATTTTAATTTAAATTTCATAATTGTATGTGATCCTGGAAATTTATAAATTATGAAATAGTTGTATATTATAAAGAAAATGTTTTATTTTTTCCCTGAGACTTTCAGTTGATTTTAGTATTGAATCAAAAGCATTCAAGGAAATTCTGTTTTTCCAATAGGATTGTATAAAACCAATTTACTGTATTCCGACTTTAGATAACTAGAACATGAAAACGGACAGATTCCATAGGCCCTTTCATGGCTTTTTTTAGCGACTCTACATCAAACTTCAAGTAATCTCTGTTATTCGAGCTTTAGTGCTTATGGCACTCCAATGTTTATCATTTTTTTATTTTGTCAGAGATTTTTCTATTTGTTTTATCCTATTCAATGGTCCATAGTGTATTTTGTGCCCTATATATTGATGCAGCAGTAAGAGATTTTCTATGTCATTTCATGAACAGATTCTTTTGTGCAAGCTGCGTCATTTACCCTGTGAATCATACATTTATCAACATGATGAATTAAATTGTGAAATGAAATGATTTTTATTTTACAAATAGTAATTCACTGAATGGCCTTTTATAAGGCAAATAATGTATTTATTTATTTATTTATTTAAGCGGGTGTAATTCATTAGTATATAATGGTAAAGTGAAAAAAGGAATGGGAAAAAGAAGAAAGAATTAATTCATCTACAATTTAATATTACAGTAGACTTTTCAAACGAAAATATATTTATATGTTTAAATTGAGTAACATTTAGTTTACCAATTAGTTGAAAGGCTATAGATTCGCTGTAATTTATTGATCAGCGTAGCAGTATAAAAGCATTAGTCGATAAGATTTTATCTTAATCGAAATCCACAGGTCAGTAGAATGATTGAATGGCTTATTTATTAGGGGTATGATTGATCCGCTACTTAACTGACGAAGTCTGACACTTAGGCCACCACGTCCTCCATTAACTCCAATAATCTGATTTTTATTTGTTTATCCAAAAGAATTGTAATTGATCACGTGTGATTACGATTATAATCGATTATGACAGAATGTAACTGATTGCAATCCCCTTATTTCGATAAAATAAAACCGAACTGATAATGTGATATTGCAAAAATTAAAATTAAATTAAAATTAATTAATATTCACAATCGCGTCTGTGATTTATGGGAAAAGAATTGGAATCGTGGACGGTCCTTTATTCTCAGAAATTAAATAAATATTTTCTATCGATTACCTTTAATACCTCGTATAAATACCCGAGTAATATTGGCATAATGCAATAACGAAGAATCTTAATAGAAAAATGTAAAATAAAATAGAAAAATTAATAGAAAAATAGGAAAAAGAACTAAATGAAAAATCACATAAACTCACGAATACGTGAACACATTTCTGCAACTCGTACTGGACACGACGACGATAATTAACATTTTTTAACGAGAAGTTTGTGTCTCAGGACCTCTCATCGGATACCGAGCTTCCGTGAAGCTCGTTCCAGGATACACCTGCAGTCTCCTATCTTCTTTCAATACCTTCCAATCCAATCTCTTCCCTCTGTCACCTTTTTTGGCCCGGATATTCCTCTCGCCGATCCCTTGAAGCTTCGACGACGAGAAAAAGGACGAACGGATGAGCAGAATGGACGGATTATGATCGGATAACCCAGGCCAGGCCTGGATTTTCTATGAGCGTGGATTTGCTGACCTCGTTTAAATCTTTCCAACCCTATTATTTTGTCCCTATGAACGTCAGCACTTCGCGAATTATTTTTACGTGTGACCTCAGGTGCGAGAGTGAGGTGTTCTTGAGAATGTACGATTGTGCCCTACTAAGGAGTGGAATAAATGTAACGACGATTTGGTTAGGTATAGGGATCCTGAAATATCTCAAATTTCTTCGACTTTTCTTTCTACAACGATGATAAGTAAAAAGAAAAATTTTTGGACATAAATATTTCGATAATAATATTTTTAATAAGAACAGAATATAAATTGTATAAAATAATATTTTTATTACAATAGGATTATTTCTATTTGTTACTTTAGCACCGAGGGATATTTCGAGTAAGAAAATTGCACAAATTTACACTAGAAATTTTTATTAAACCAAGAAAAATATTGATTATGGCTTTATCGGAGTAAAGTAAACGCAAGAGAATGTTGAGAGTTTCGAGTATTTAATTTAAATACCATTCGCCTATTTAAATATTTTAATAGTATCCTTTTCATCTGGATTTACAGCACTACCAAAGCACTTAGGTTTCCCTTTACGTGAAACGTGTTAAACAGAAACCAGAACGTTCCTAGAATAATTAAGTGTAGCGAGTTAAACAGTGTGGTTCTTCAGCCACCCTTCTGCAAATTTATACGCAACGCTCGGTCTAACAAAATTTTCCCCATGGAACGGTGGACAGATACCGCTATACCGCAGATGCAAGATGACAATTTGGATTCTGTACAGTGTTTCTCATAACCGATGGCACAACCGAGATTATTTTACGTTCAAGAATAAATCCAAAAGGAAGAATAAGTTCGTTCGAGTTTGAAATTTCGTTCAGCGCAGTTGGCTAAATTCCAAACGAATAAGTGCGATAAAACCTGACATTCGAGCAAGTCTCCGATCAAAAACAAATCGAAAGAGTGGAGTAAAATTTTTTCCTTGGATGTTTCATTTCTGAGGAAACAGCGTTCCAAGATTCGTTCACGCGCTTGGCTGAATTTCAAGTAAACATATATAACAAAACTTGGCATAGAATTATTCTGCAAATAAAAACGAGTCGAAAGTGTCTAACAAACATTTTTCATTCGAAGCTTCGTTCTCGAGGAAACCGCGTTCCAAATAGTCAGCGGCGCTGCCTCGTCGGCCATATTGAACGCGTCCAGCCGGGAGCGAGCCCCGCGAATTTTCAAATTCGATTTTCTCGGAAACGAAGCCTCGACGGAAAAAATTTTATTCTTCCTTTTCGACTCGTTTTTTCACGTAGAATCGCCTCCCGTATACCGTGAATCGCTCGTCGCAAGGATAACAGAGAAACGTGCGATATTCGCGTCTCGAAAGTGACGTAGGAGAAAATTCTCAAGGACCGCCTAAAGGGAGAAGCCTCGTCGCTGTTACACCATCAATGGTGGCGCAGGGTTCGTCGACCCTCGGTTTCGGAAACAACGACGGCGTGGAAAAGAAAGAAGGCCAATGGGAGGAATGAAGGAAAGAAGAAAGCAGGATTTTGCCGGGGCGTGCGCGGAATATCGTGGAGCTGTACGGCTGGCGCAAAAAGGAAAACAAATTAGCTCGCTCAAAGAAACGTGCTCCGCGGTATATTAGACTCTGGGAGAATTCCATACAGCCGGGACCGTGGAGATGCTGGAATGTTGCTGGTTCCAGCCGGATGTTACGTTATATAGATGATATCGGATACGGAGGAATTAAATTGGCCAAGTCGGGAAGAAAATAAATCTGCGGTCCCGTTGTTCTTGTTTCCGGGGAAAAGTGGAAGAACAGGAAAAATATTCTGATTGCTTTGTCGCTTTGAACGTCGTGGATCTTGTCAGGGTATGTGTGCTGAAGTTCCTGGCTTAAGTTACTTAACTCTTCGTAAAGTGAATTTTTCTATGCTTGTGAGAAAAGGAAATGGAGTTAATTAGAGCCTCTTTTCTGCTTTCCTTTATTTTCTTTCTTTTCCTTTTTTTGCTTTCTCAGGGGAGAATTGGAAACTGCAATAAATGGATCAATAAATGGTAATTTAATTTTAATACGAATAGAAACGAAGGTAATCCTGGTATTTTAAATTCCTTTGATTTCTTTGTGCGATGATTAAACAATTTTGCTCGCACGATGCATTATTATAATTAATTTTAATCTAAATTGCGTTCTTTCATATAACGAGAATAAAATTTTAATTCTGCATTTTTTCTTCCTAATGAAACTGCAATTTCTATCCCTAGTTTTTTAATTAGCACCTAGGCGAGGAGGAAGAATTATTCGGTAATTATTTGCGGGAGTAAAATTATGCAATTATTTTTCAGTTATTTCAATATGTATTATTTCAAAGGAAGAATTTTCATTGGCGAAAATTTAAAACATTTTTACGTATACGTGAATTATTATTCTTCGGAAGCCAATTCCTAAGCGAATTTTAAAAAGCAGTACTTCAAAGTAATTATGAAAAATTTCAATTACAAAAATTTCGAAATTTTATTATATAAATGAATTAATTTTTTAGAAATTTAGCAAGAGATAGACAACACTTTTCAAAAAAGAAAATTCGCGTAATTTCGAATGAAAGAGTGGTCTGTCTATCGACTGAAAAATTCGGCTACGTGATTCATAAACCTCGGCTCGACACGGAATCAAAGAGGCGAGGCCACTAAACTCACATAAATCGGCATTAGAATGCATAATCACCTCTTGGTCGCTGATTAATTCTTCGTAGCTGGGTCTAAGAGCAGCTCGGCTTGATTTATAGTCCCGTTTACCTCCAATGGAAATCTCGGTCCGTCTAGCACCCTTCGCAGCGAGACTTTAACGGCAAAAGGGCAACGGATCTTTCGTTGAAAGGTTGCGCTACCCTTTTCAACGGGTAGAGGGGGCGTTCTGCAATACAGAGACTTCGGTAACAATGCCCTCTCGCTTCTCGAGCCACGAATCCCTCGTTCTTCTTCTATTTTTGAGGGTAAGAGCGATGGCTTTCACCCTTTTTCACGAAAGGCCTGGCGCGCGTACAAAGTGACGCATTTCTCTTCCTTTTGCCTTCTTCCATTGATTTTCCACCCTCTTTTTTTCCTCTTTCGTCTCTTTTTTCTTTGCGCGTGGTCCCGTCTCCGTTAAAACGTCTGTTTACCCGTTCATTATTCCGTTGAACACCTTTCGGACGAGTATCCTGGCGAAACTTTCCTCCATGATTTATATTTTTCGTTTGCTTGCAATTTAAAGGATATTTCGTGAGAAAATAGTGGAATACGTGTTCGTTTTGAAGTGCTGAATTAATTTGTACATTTGAGGTGTTGTGCATCGTTGATGATCATTTTTAATCATTTTGTGAATCCGTTGAATCATGAGATTGATATAAGAAGATATAAATAATTAATTATTATATTCTTCTTGCATCTATGAAATTATTTAAATGATCCCTAAAAATCTTGCAAACAAGTTTCAAACAATCACTATAAATGCGATAAAAATATAATAAAAGGAGTGTTCATTTTTCCAACAGAAGTTCACGTGTACCAATCCTAATTCAGAATTTATAACAAAAATTGTATATTAATACTTTGCACTCGAGAGGCGTCTTTCAGTCGCCATTTGATAAAATTTCGAACATCTATATTAATTAATATGTCAAATTTAAGATAACGTAACAGTGTGCAATGTATTGAAATTAAACAATTCTACGTGTTAATTATTATATAATTTCTTATTTACTGCTCAAAATAATATCGTCAGCGTAACAGACAATTTTTAAACTCCTACTCTTCTTTAGCCGAAAAATGGTCGAGTGCAAAGGGTTAACAAAAATAGAATAGAAATATCTACTCTACTATACATATACACAATTTTCGCCAAAAGGGAGAATGAAAGTTAAAGGGAAAAATAAAAATCTCCGCATTTCTGACCTAAAATGATTGAATGACATCCTATAATCAATATGTATCTACATCTGAAATAACTATAAACGCTGCTATACAAGTATACAATTTTTCTCAAAAGAAAATCGAAGAAAAAATCAAAGAAAAATAAAAGGAAGGAAGACCCTGCATTCCTAATCCGAAAAACATTAACCTCGTCTCATAATCAGTATTAGATGCACTATTCGCGAATTACTATACTAACTATCCGCGAATTCGAGAGTAGACAAACTGAATCGGAGAATTACATCCAGATACCGGCAGGATTACTTAGCTGGAAGAAAGTTCGCGATATCGAAGGGTTTCTTGAACTGACAGCTCCGTCCAGTGCACGAGCCGCGAATTTATTTTCAACTTCGTCGAAATTTCGCTGAATACAAGGGTGGTCCCGACAACCTTGTGCGCAGGTACATCGAGGGTGGCTAGTACATCGAGGGTAAAAGAGTCATTTCCCTGCCGTCCGAAGTAATCGTTCTTCGACGTTCCCGAGCCTTGCTTCCGGTGGCACGATGGCGAGAGCCGGTTGACGATTCGTTCTTCCGGTATATTTATGCCGTGAAGATCAAATTGATTTAGAACCCTCGCTGCGGGCCGACCAATACGCGGACTGGCACGGTGCGAGCTGCTTAAAAGCCGAGTAAATAAACGCGTCCCCCGTGCCAATAACGCGCCACGAATCCGCACCCAACGCAGAGGGTGAACGTGGTAGGGCGAAACCTCTTACGGGGATGAAACTCGATTTGCGTCGGACCCCTCGTCTCGATGCTCGAAGGGGATACCTGGAAGCGGTAAACAAGGGAGCATGCGTCACCAGAAATTCCTTTACATTGTTCTGGATGAATCTTCAGCGATTCTCAGACGTCGTTTAATAAATCATGAGGTATGCCTCGCGAGGATTCCTCTGAATCGGGTATTGGGGAAATAAAATATTTGGACAGCCATTTTTCGAACGTTATATGGTTCTATTTGTAGAGTGAAAATGCCTTTTCCGATTGTTCCAGGATTTTTGGAATTGTTTTATGTACACTTCATTTTTATTCATTAATTTTGATGATTAAATATTATTTATTTGTCACTTGATAAAATTTTTAACGGATATTTTCTATAATTATTAATTCGGATTGATATTATTTGTTTAGTTATCTATTATTTCGATATTATTCGTATAATATTTAGTAAATAAACGAACCCTTAACTGAAATATTTTTCATTTTGGATACGGTGTGATATAATATTTTACTTTCCAGTTTGCATTTCAGTGCAATAAACATTTCTTAAAATAATTCGTCGATAATATTTTGTCATTTATTGATAATTAAATTTATTTTTCTCCTTATTTTTCCACTATTTTTGTCCAATATCTAGTTTAAAAATAAAAAAAAGGAAAATAAAGAGAAAATAAAAAGAATTTAGGGAAGAGAAATTTAGTATTACACACTGGTGCCATAATAAATATCCGAAATTCAGTTCCACATTGTTATAATGCCTCACCACACGCGACAGTTATAATGACAATTAAATGACGACAGCTTTGAAGACTTTAAACGTTAAAGTATGTGTTCATAATGGTCTGTAAAATTTTCCTTTGTGGAGGCGTGATCTGTGACGTAAAAGAGCGCGATTTAAAAGATTAAAGGGGCGTGTTTATGGGGTGTTTAATGCTCTCCCTTTGTGCACTTTGCGCAAGTTCCTTCGCCAGGTCGATGTGACTGTGCTTCAAGAATGATTTTTCAAAGAATACCTCGATACTTTGATCGTCTTGGGACTGTTTCAGGAACGAACGATTATAAATTAGTTCTACGGCATCGGACGGGCAAGCAATTAGCAATAAATGTAATTCATTGTTACGTTAGAGCACAGCAAAGTGCGAACTAAGTTAGCTCGCGGTAACGAGTGCGATATCGTTGGCAGCAGTTCGGTTTTCATTAACGATATTAAAGAACTCCGACGACCGGTGTTTCGGTTTTTATTTTAAATGAGAACTAATTTACACACGGAAGTAATTAAAACCGTGTAATTGCGGTAACGAAGTTAGCCTTTGATGTTCGACCAATAACGTGGAATTGTTGTTCCACGAAGTAGATATTGAAATTGTATTGTCTCGTTCCACTAACGTGTGTATACAGTAGTTCTATTAGGCTCTTGTTCCCTAGTTGTTGAAACACCTTACCATTCTCGAGAGGAAAATGTTTAGAGATAAAATTACATTCGTAAATTTTTAAATTTTGATAAAATTTGTTAATTTCATAATACGAATAGTTTCTGCCTCCGAATGCCAATATAGTGATTAAAGAATTTTGCAATTTGGAAATATTTTTTTTAATTAAAGAAATTAATAAAGGACAATATTGTCCCATAATTGGGACACCTTGGTACCTCTATGATTAATTTCTGTATTATGTTACTATTATAATTATATTTATAATGTAACGCAAAAATTTATATAATGTACAAATGAAACGTCCTATAAAAATTATTCCTATATAAGTATTACAATTTTATTTATTTTATATCGCTCGTGTAAGATATTATATTATAATTTTATATGAGGTATTGAAATTAAACGTGGATTAATAAAGACAATTAATAGAGTACATACAATGGACCAAACAAGACTTTGGTAGATACCTATTTAAGACAAGAATCGAACGGTACAAGAGAAATGCCATACCAAAGTTTATGTAACCATTCACGTAACCAAAGACCATGAGATTGTTGAACCTAAAGGATTGTAATAGCTCTGCGATATCATAAAATATACCAAAACTTAAGTACGTGGAATCTAATCAGCTATATACAGCTAACTTGATTGCGTTGAGGTTGCTCCTAATTTGATTACTTTCACAAGTAATATGAAACACAAACTATGCTCGTATAACGTTCCCGATGATTGGCAACGTTATTAATTTGGGTACGAATATGTGCTCCTTTTGTGTGAAATTATATTATACAGATCTCTATTTGTTGCTTAACACTGAATTCTGATACACTCTTTAAATATCATCCAAAATTATAAACAAAATTTTCAAACATTTTAGACTATTATATATTACATCACAATTTATCCAGAATTAAAATTTATTTAACGAACAATTTTTTATCTCCAATTTCTGGTTAAATGAATTCTATTTGAAACAAATTTTATGAAAATAAAAATTTTATTTCAAAACTGGAATTCGTAAAGTGGACTTTAAAAATTATTATAACTCGGGTTACGAATAATACGAATTTAGCTTGTGTATTTGTATAAAAATTACAGAGATATATGAAAAGATTCGCATGAAATATTGAACTGCTGTATATTCGTTTAATGCACCGTATTTATTAGCACTGGTGATCATAGCAGAGGCAAAAAGATCCGAACGGTTAAGGACACTTCCCTGCCAACGCTTTTAACCCTTTCAGCTTCAAGTACTTCCCGCAGCAGAGAACTCGCTGAACTAAATACTTTTCCACTTCCGATATATTCGATATCGATAGCGCACATTAAGCCCTTAGCTCGAGAATTTCTTTTGTAACTACGTATATTACCGTTAAGTATTCATTGCTTTAATACCCTGTTATTAAAAAATATAGAATCTCTCAGATTTTCTCGCCAAATGGCGACATACAATGGTTTAAACTACCCTAGTTATCTTCAACGATGGATAAGTGGAAAAGGGCCAATTTTTGCTTCCAAAAATCAGCAGATATCGCTCCGCTAGATTTCTATTCTGCGAGAAAAAATTTTTCAAATGGAGAAATTTTATGAGTAAGGATTAATGTAAAACGAAAGGAAACTGACAAAAATTGGTTACAGGATAACTGACATCGCCATATTCATAAAAATAGGAAACACTTTGGAATAAAAATAACGACGTTATGTCATTCAAAATGTATTATTATTTTATATTCATATTATAGTAGTTTAATAATGTATACTTAAGGAACTTAAATTTGTATAATATTTTATCTACAGTTTGTGGATACAACACTTGCTATCTATAATAAAACAGTACCTATTACTTATAATTCCATGAGAAAATGTGGGTTTGTTATGTGATGACCAATGAGACTTGCATTTGTTTCAAGAGACTCCTTTCTAACTCTGTACAGTGTCATACAAGTCTGATAAGTTGGCAGACTGATAAAATGTAGGTCTAAGTGGCCACAGTATAATAGGTTCATTCTTTCCAATACAATCTCAAGTCTAGGTCATACCAATCTTAGTTATTCACTAAAATTAGCACATCTACAAGTGGAATTATATTATATGCAAAGAAGATACCTCGGAATCCAATGAGATAATCCTAAAATTAGTGTTATCTATGTAAATCATACAATTCATTAAGTCTAAACATCAGAATATCTCATTAAGAATCTTAATATTAGAATATCTTACTAAGAGCCAACCATCAGGATATGTTACCAAGAGCCTAATATCAGAATATTTTAATAAGAGTTTTAAAATCAGAATATCTCATTAAGAATTTTAACATTAGAATATCTTACCAAGAGCCTAACATCAGGATATCTTACCAAGATTCTAATATCAGAATATCACACTAAGAGTATTAACATCACAATATCTTATTAAGAATCTTAACATTAGACTATCTAACTAAGAATCTAATATCAGAATATTTTACTAAGAGTCTTAAAATCAGAATATCTCATTAAGAATCTTAACAATTAAAATATCTCAATAAAAGCCTAACATCAGGATATCTTACCAAGATTCTAATATCAAAATATCTAACTAAGAGTATTAACATCAGAATATTTCATTCAGAATCTTAACAATTAAAATATCTCACCAAGAGCCTAACATCAGGATATCTTACCAAGAGCCTAATATCAGAATATTTTAATAAGAGTTTTAAAATCAGAATATCTCATTAAGAATCTTAACATTAGATTATCTCACCAAGAGCCTAATATCAAAATATTTTACCTAGAGTGTTAGAATCAGAATATCTCATTAAGAATCTTAACAATTAAATTATCTCACCAAGGGCCTAACATCAGGATATCTTATTAAGATCCTAATATCAGAATACCTCAACAAGAGTCTAAATATCAGAATATTTCACCAAGAACCTGACATCAGGATGTCTCACCAAGATCCTAATATCAGAATATTTTACTAAAAGTCTTAAAATCAGAATATCTCAATAAGAATCTTAACAATTAAAATATCTCACCAAGAGCCTAACATCAGGCTATCTTACCAAGACTCTAATATCAAAAATCTCACCAAGAGTCCAAATATCAGGATATCTCACCAAGAGCCTAACCACAGGATGTCTTACCAAGATCCGAATATCAGAATATTTTACTAAAAGTCTTGAAATCAGAATATCTCATTAAGAATCTTAACAATTAAAATATCTCACCAAGAGCTTAACATCATGATATCTTACCAAGACCCTAATATCAGATTATCTCACTAAGAGTCTAAATATCAGAATATCTCACCAAGATCCTAAATATATAAATTCCCAGATCATCAAACTTCAAGTCAGGTGGAGCATGGAACAAAGTATCTATCCTGTCTATCCTATACTGTCATCTGTCAACAAGCCAGACTCACAGAGTACACAGCTACATGACAACGTTCCCAACGGAACACAGGTCTCTACAGCGCAGCTCTTTCCAAGCATAGAAGCGAGTGGCACAATCCGGTAGAACCTGAATTTAAACAGAGCTTTCATCGAGTCGTTATAGAGTTAATTGGGGCAGCATCGAAAGCTTTGAAAATGCCGAAAGTCGTTACGGCTGGCAACTTTGATCAAGAGGGTCGCCTGGTTTCTACGAAGTTACTGTAACCCATCCATTTCTCGAAGTTGCGCAGTCGAAAGAGTGCCGAGAGCGGCACAGGTACAGAGGGAACAAGAAAGAGACAGTGTCGACCACTTTCGAACCGGTCTCGATCAATTAAAACTTCGCCGAGTTTGATTTATCGAACGATTTGAACTGATTGCGGCCGCGTTGAAAAGACCAGTTTCCACCCTTCGATTCCTCCGTCGTGGTCCAGAGCCGATTACCGGAAAACTTGCACCCCGATTGCTTACGGTCAACTCGAGCCCACTTTCTCCTGATACTCACGCGTGCTTTGTTTACCTTGCACTTTGTCGAGAACCTTTGCACATCGGTTCCGTGAACCTAGGTCGTGTCTTCCTTCGTTGCATTACCCCTCGTTTGCGTTGGTCTTTCAGTGCAAATAAACTGTTCGAAACAAGCCTTGTTTTAATGAGAATAATTCCTTTTTATCGGTCAACGGTGGAATTTAGCTTTAAAGATCCCTTACGGGGTACGTAATTAAAATTGAGCAATGACGAGTATACATATCGAACAGGGCAAATACTCCTATAGTAAATTTTACGAATAAAGTTAATGCAAAACGAAGCAGGATTACATTATTATTTGATAAGAAATTAATAATTCGTTGTTGAAAAAGATATTGTTATGAAACACTTAAAAATTGATAAAAAATAATGAAATTTGTAAATGAGAAAAATTCAGGTTACTTACTTTTATTACTACTACATGACATTTTTGCTACTTCCTATTGAAGTTTAGAATTTTTATAGTAAATGGTGATTTTTTATTTTACACGACGAGTATACCCGTCAATCGCACTGACATAAAATTTTGGATCGATAGGTATACATGTCAGACTCAGTTAACTGGTTAAATCGTCCGAACTAGTTTAGGGATAAATTATAATTCGCATAATTATAATTTAAAAATTCCTCTTAATTCTACATCTAATGGTCCTTTCGAAACAACCGATCTATTAAAAAAGAATAAGGGGAATAGTATAATTCTAAGTCTAAAGGAATAACAACTATAACCTCCCTAAAGAAATACTTGGGAGCATCTTCTCTCTAAAGTTCTATGTAAGTCTTGTTGTAATGGAAATAATTTTCTTTAAATTTTCTGTTCCAGTTTTAGTACAAATTATAACTTGCATTATTATAATTTAAAAATTGCTCTTAATTCTGCATGTAATAGTCCTTTCGAAACAACCGATCTATTAAAAAAGGATAAGACGAATAGTATAATTCTAAGTCTAAAGAAATAACAACTATAACCTCCCCAAAGAAATACTTGGAAAGCAAGCTCCTCTCTAAAATTCTATGTAAGTTTTGCTATAATGGAAATAATTTTCTTTAAATTTTCTGTTCCAGTTTTAGTATAAATTATAACTTGCATTATTATAATTTAACAATTGCTCTTAATTCTGCATGTAATAGTCCTTTCGAAATAAACAGTCTTTTAAAAAAAAGATAAGACGTATAAGTATAATTCTAAATATAAAGAATAACAACTATAACCTCCCTAAAGAAATACTTAGGAGCACCTTCTCTCTAAAATTCTATGTAAGTCTTGTAATGGAAATAATGTCTTCCAAATTTTCTTTTCCAGTTTTAGAATAAATTATAACTTGTATAATTATAATTTAACAATTGCTCTTAATTCTACATGTAATAGTCCTTTCGAAATAACTGATCTATTAAAAAAGGATAAGACGAATAGTATAATTCCAAGTCTAAAGAATAACAACTATAACCTCCCCAAAGAAATACTTGGAAAGCAAGTTCCTCTCTAAAATTCTATGTAAGTCTTGCTGTAATGGAAATAATTTTCTTTAAATTTTCTGTTCCAGTTTCAAAATAAATTATAACTTGCACAATTATAATTTGACAGTTGCTCTTAATTCTGCAAGTAATAATCCTTTCGAAATAACTGATCTATTAAAAAAGGATAAGACGAATAGTATAATTCCAAGTCTAAAGAATAACAACTATAACCTCCCCAAAGAAATACTTGGAAAGCGCCCTTCTCCCTTATTATTTTCTAACATCGTTAAGCTCGCAGCACTGCTCATTAAAAATAACAACACAATAATAAAACCCTAGAGACAAGTTTGAACCCTCGGCGCCTTCAAAAGATTCGAATCGAGGCATTCGTGTCAACGAGGTCTACAGACCCCTAAAAAAAAAAAAAGATAAAATCGGCCTGAAAAAATCGCTGCATAATTATTCTGTCCGGGTGAAAAGAGTTGCATCGAAAGCTGTATATAATTGAACGTCGAAGCGCTGACCTATATTATTCCGGTGTGACTGCGCCCTATCAAGAACGATCTGTTGTTCCCACGAGGAATTTCGCTCCTCGTTTATCTTCATTATCGACGTATCTGTCCCGCGCCATTGGAGGCAACCTGGGTACGAACACTAAATACGCTCCTGCGGCTCGTACAAACATTTGAATATTTATGAAAGATGCATCGGCGATCAGTCGTAGTTATTCCTCGGCCGTAGCGATCGGTGCCAATGACCGATGCTGTCGTTTCGTCCCCTATCGATCGCGATCGCGATTCACCCGCCGTCGCCCTCTCTAACCCTCTGCTTCTCTCACCCTCTCCATTTTTTATTCCGCCCCCGAACAATGCTTTTCCATTTACATTCGGTGTTTACATCGCGCGCGCTCCACGCATCGCGATGGTTTCTGTTTGCTCAACTGAGTTTCTTTTCTTGCCCCCACCCCCGCTTGTTTACTCGCTTTCTACATTTTATAGTTTGTCCTTTCGGCTCTTTTCCCCTGCATTTCTCCATTCCTCCGCTTTCATTTGCACAACGCACGCGATGCCTGTTGTCTGATTTTTATTGGCAATTTCTTCGATCAAAATAGGGTAATCAGGCTTCCCACGGGGAGAATGAGGGATGCACTGCGTGTTTTCGTTAGTGAATTGTGGATTAGTTCCTTTGAGGTTAGGATTTTTATTTTTATAGGGTTCCTTGAGTGTGGGTGCGTTTTTTAATTATTTATTGTTAGTGTAATCGGAAAACTGTGTGAAATATATATTTAGAAGTTATGTCTGTCACCTCTAATTTATATTTTGAATTGTTTATTAATTGGAGGATATAATCGATTATACCACATTGAGTATAGGAATATCTATAATGTTCAGGAACTGGTTATAAAAATGGCAGAAAACGATTCTGTATTTAAAAATAAGTCAAAGAGGAAGAATACAATATTTTCGTTCAAAGCCTCGTTCTCAAAATAATCGAGTTTGAAAATTCATGGGGTACGTGTCGGACCAAATTTCAATTCGTAAATCTTAAGTTAAAAGACAAAATCGATTATGTTACTCTATCACTTCATCCGCTTAATTTACACATGAAAATACTAAAAGTATTTATGAATATGATCAAATACAACTTACAGTGAAATTAATAGTGTTAGAAATTAAATAAACGACACATAACCCATGAATTTTCAATTTCAATTTTCTCGAGAACAAAGACTCGAACGAAAAAATTGTGTTCTTCCTTTTCCACTTATTTTTGCATACAGAACCTCTTCCTGAACACCTTCCTCCATAATCATACGGAATATAATTAAAAATTTCCCAATTTTTACAAATATCTGAAACTAAACATTTGCTATTTTATTTCCATGCTCTTTGTCCTCCATTGAATAAATATAAAATCAATAATCATATAGAATACGACTCAAAATTGAATCTCTCAATTTTCTACCAACATCTGAAAACGGATCCATTCAGGTAAAGCAATATGTACCTTGAAGTACCTGAAAATACTAAAATCAGGGAACAATGCACAATTTCACGACACCATAGCGTTAAATGTATAGCTAGAGAGTACCGAGACAAAATGGACTGAAACACGGTGAGCCTTGTCCATGATCGCGATTTTATAGCGCAGGTTTTTTCGTGCGGTCGCAAAAATGGCCGCCGGCTGATTACGCCATTGGCCCTCTCCATTCGAGCGGCGTGGAAATATACCGACGCTACGTCCAGAGGTCGCGTTGAACAAACTTGAACTCGTGGAATTGCTCGATAGGCCCAAGAACTCGTTTCGGAATCGAATGAATCGCCTCGTTTGCGAACGTGCGAGCTGAAAGGAAATAAATAGACGAGGACGTGCCGAATTATCACGGATAAATTTTCGAATTTCCCGCGTAATTCGCCTGGTCGAAGTGCGCATTGGTTCTAAAACTGCAAATGTCGCGCGAGTTCCTGAATATAAAATCGAATATTTACGTCTCGAACTGCGCGCGTTCTCATTTTTCGGTCAATTGCGCTATGAAAACGCGAGTTCAAGCAGCTTGATAAATCGCGATACAGCTCGCGATAAAACGAAGTATCGGGGTTTTATTAAATTTCCGAAGCGGAGATCGTTATCGTGCATGAGATTAAAAATACGTGAAATGATTATCATTGATATGGATGGTAAATAAATGGAGTATTTCGTTAATATAGGTGAAATATTTTGGCTGTCTGACGAAAATTTTATTTTAAATCGCAAATTTTTTCCGGATGGATCTTTAAATTTATAATAACTATGGGAATTGTTGAAACGTGTAATATTTGATTATTTAGTTGGAAATACAGGTCTCTTTCCTTCAAATTGACAAGTACAAAAATAAAAAAATAACAATATGGAATATAACAATAATTGATCTATTTAAATCAAAATTATTTCTATTTTTCCTTATTCCTAGGGAATTTGGAACTGGTTTTAATAATAATAACCGAAATTAAATATGAAATATCTTTTGGATCTCAATAATGTATTATTCTATAATACTACATTATTACAGTACTATAGTCTGTAATAATATATTGCAGTTATGAATACCGTGACATAAATCAATACGATATAACAAAGGTATAAATAATATAAATAAAGATTCAAGAAAAATGAAGTTTATGACACCAGCTAAGAGAGTACTGTATGATGCTAATAAATCTGAATAAATCTCGATAGAAGTGTGAAAAAAAAATATGTCAAAAATAACGAAAAAATGGCTGCCACGTTTCTTCCAGTTGTTCCCAGTATGAAACCGGAAACGTACACGTATGAATGTACATGCACTGAGCATTCGAAAGTTCGACGCACCGCTTTAAATTACAAAACAACGAACGTAAAATTCCGCGGAGCCAAATTTCTATGGCGAATCAGCGTGGCGAAGGGAAAGAACAACTTCGGGCATCGGAAACGGAACAAAACTGCAACTGATTCCGCGGCACGGAAATTATTCTAACTACGACCATATCCATAACCATCCACCGTAAACGGCGGAAATTATTGGACGATCCGGCATAAAACTTTGAAATGTGAAATTTCTCGAAACTGGCACAGATCGGACCTGAATGCCGCCATAAATTTGTAAAACGAAAGCAATTGTAGCCGAAATATACTCGGCGGAGAATGAAAACAGCGGCGGAAAGGGGATCGTTTGTAATTCATGATACGAGTCGCGGTAGACCGTAGGAAACATTGACGAAACGCGTTAATAAACGGCTCTCTAGTTGTTATCAAACGAAATAAATAATTCGTAGTATTCTGTACGATACGATCAAATTCGAGTTTCACGTTAGTGTCAATTATTGACGAAGAAGAGGACTCGGTAATGCTGCTAGAGAAGCATTCCGACAAAGCTAATTTATTAACAGAAAAAAAAAATTTGTTAAGACTAATTTGTGGAAAAAAAATACAAAATTTTAAGATTCAAGATCTACTAAATTATCTATATTTATAATTAAATAAGAGCACACTTGATAAGAACTAGAACGGTATCATAATCTAAATATATTTTATAATAACAGTAATAATGAATATTATTATATAATAATAGTAGGTATTAGGTATAATAATGGTGATAATAATAACACTAATAATAATAATAATAACAACAACAACAACAATAATCTGACCTAGAACAGTATAATAATTTAAATATATTTTATAATAACAGTAATAATCAATATTATTATATAATAATAGTAGATATTAGGTATAGTAATAATGATAATAATAACACTAATAATAATAACAATAATCTGAACTAGAACAGTATAATAATCTAAATATATTTTACAATAATAGTAGTAATAAATATTATATAATAATAGTAGGTATTAGGCATAGTAATAGTGATAATAATAATAATAATAATTTGAAATGAAAAATGTAGAAAGTCTATACGTAATAATTCTGGAGAAATTGGAACATATTCGTCATATATTAATCATTCACATATACATTCGAAGAAAGTATTAACGACATGAAGCTTCCTAATTACTCTGCCAATTCGGTGCAGAATCTTCATTAACCAAACACGCCTGTTACTCAAACATTCTCCTATTCACGCGTTCCATTACCTGAACATTATACTTCCTTCGTTACTTTGGCTCCAAATTAGTATTTCATACGTATTTCAGCATCTTGCGAGTGACAATACCAAGAAAGGAACTACGATATTAATTATTAAAAAGCAAAAGGCGACGCGTTAATAAGCGGAGAACGGTAAAAGTGTGGCATGTCCGTGCCACGTTGAGAGCATTTTCACTTTGAAACAGTTTATGGCATTAGCGAGAGAACTTTCAGTCGGTTTGAAACACAAACGGAATATAATTCAACGGAACTTAGCGTATTAAAAAATCACTGCGATTTAACAGTCTGCAGGGCATGGTTTTCATGGGTAATGAGAGAAATATTCAAACCAGCTACTGTTACTGCTGTTATTCTTCCTGCACTTTTAAATAATCTTCAGGATCGTTATAACTATTCACTTTATAGAAATAACAATAATTACTTCAATTTATTCGTAATTATTATAAATTCTGTTATTAATTACTAAATGATACAATTCTAAGATTAACTATAATAATAATAGTATTAATTTACTAATAATAATAAAATAATAATATTATACTTTAGGTAATAGTTGTTATGAAATTAATAGTATAATCGACTTTTTATTATTATCATTTTGATATTATTATTTATTCACTGTCATTATTAAGACAGCGTTATTATTGGCATATTATAATATTAAGTTAATATTATAATTTCACTTAAATATTGAAATACGTGACATCGTAGGAAGAGACGAATAAGTGTGCTTTTATCTGAAATCTTTTCGATCCTCTTTTTTTCGATAATCTTTTCGATTAATTCGAATACTAGGGGTTCTAACGTGGATCCTTGGCAGTGAACATCTCAGCCACTCGGCTAGGCTGTGTCAATACTAGAACAGAGAACCATTACCGCTAAAAGCTTTGAATCTAAATGCTTTATGTTTGAAACACGACATGATTCGTGACATTGGTTATTCACGAGGCTCATAAAGGAAAAATAAATATCCCTGGGAGCAGCACGGTGATTAAAACGAATCGTAAAACAAAGCCAGCGTGGACTGAACTGAAAAATAATTTACGTCGTAACCATTGCAGTCTAGAGGGAAAAAGAAACAGAAATTTTCACGCGGCGGTACAGCTCGATAAAATGCGGCCAAACGTTAGAATAAATCCTAAGGATCATACGAAATATTTTTGCAAAAATTCTTTCGAAGAAAAACATAGAGTTGTAACAATAATGATTGTATTTGTATTCTTATTCGTTTTTTAATTGTTATTAATGCACTCTGTATCGATAAATTGGTCCTATTATATTGGGAACCATACATTTTTGCCTTTCACGAAAGTTTTCAATAATTCGATTTCGAATTATACATACAAAAATTTTATCCGAAAATCTACTCCATAATTTGATGCGATATTTTTATTGCAAATGAAAGGATGATTATTCGTTTGAGTGTTTCGATTTAAAATAAAAATGAATCATATTTAATGGCTGCCATAGTGAATTTACAAGTAAATGCAAAAAGTGGGAAGCTATAAAAAGATATATATGTACAATAGTATAGTATATTATGAACAAAGGATTCACGTTATTTCTATAGATCATAGGAGCCCATTTATGCATTTTACTTTACAATTTTATATCTTTTATTTTCAGTTTGGCAAGATTGTGTTCAATCAGAATTATCAGGTTAAAAATGCTGTCGAAACAGAGACTACTGGGAATGAAGGTTTTACCAAAATGAATGCAATGTTAATCTGTATTTGCTATATCGGTCTGATTCATTGAACGAAAAGCTGTTTCGGAAAATCATAAACCTCGTATTCACTGGGGTTTTCTATAGTTTCACCTATACAGTGCCACAAAAATCTCACGGATACTTCATAATTGCATGCAAAATAATCAATTTCGTAATATCAATAGTCCCAAGCCTAATTAAAAATCTACCAAAAATCTAATGTTTATCGAAACGTGTAAAACTATGAATAAAAGAGATTCTATCATTTATCTAAAAAAAAAAAAAACCCTGTTTTAAACCTAAATATTATATTCAGATTAACTTCTGACAACATAAAAAGATAAAAAGATAATAAAACAGGAGAAAGAAACAAATAAAAGGGATTATAATAGGAAAATTAAAAGGAATAAAAAGAAAATAAGGGGTAAAAGGGATTCCATAGTTAATAAAGAACTCTATTAGGGACTTAAATATTATATTAACATTGACTAAAGGTAATAAAAAATATAATAGGAAAATTAAAAGGAATAAAAAGAAAATAAGGAGTAAAAGGGATTTCCATAGTTGACAAAAGTCTATTAGGAACCTAAATATTATATTAATATTGACTAAAAATAATAAAAAATATAATATTAAAGTTCAAAAAAATAAAAAGAAAATAAAGGGTAAAAGGGATTCCATAGTTCATAAAGCACACTATTAGGAACTTATATATTATATTAATATTAAATAAAGATAATAAAAAATATAATAGGAAAATTAAAAGGAATAAAAAGAAAATAAGGGGTAAAAGGGATTCCATAGTTAATAAAGAAATCTATTAGGGATTTAAATATTGTATTAGTATTGACTAAAGATAATAAAAAATATAATAGGAAAATTAAAAGGAATAAAAAGAAAATAAGGGGTAAAAGGGATTCCATAGTTGATAAAAAAGTCTATTAGGAACCTAAATATTATATTAACATTAACTAAAGGTAATAAAAAATATAATAGGAAAATTAAAAGGAATAAAAAGAAAATAAGGGGTAAATAAAAGATAAAAAGATAATAAAACAGGAGAAAGAAACAAATAAAAGGGATTATAATAGGAAAATTAAAAGGAATAAAAAGAAAATAAGGGGTAAAAGGGATTCCATAGTTAATAAAGAACTCTATTAGGGACTTAAATATTATATTAACATTGACTAAAGGTAATAAAAAATATAATAGGAAAATTAAAAGGAATAAAAAGAAAATAAGGGGTAAATGGGATTCCATGGTTAATAAAGAACTCTATTAAGGACTTAAATATTATAATATCGACCGTCTGACAAAAGCATCCGGCTTTCGAAAAATTAATGGCCACTTAAAAAGTTTGTTGTTCCCTGGGGTGGCTGGATTCACAGGCCACGAAAGAAAAACAATAAAATGATTGTTAATGGTCGCAGCCCCGCTGCTGGTTCAGTAATTTCAGACGGACACTTAACCCCGTCGCTCATTAACTATTTGGATCGCGCTGATTATGCCACTAATTGGTAATCAATATTCAGTATGACCATTAAAGCCACGGAATATCGATACCAGTAATGCTCCTCCGCTTCCGGTGCCTGCTAATGCGACCGTTAAGCGAAGGAACCCTTCCGAAATAATCGTAATAGCGTATCCGCATTCGGATTCGCAACACGCGTTCGACACGGATGACATTTAATGTTGTGTAGTGGCACGCGTGCCGAATACCCGAAATTCCTGCCAACAGTCCCGCAAGACTTAATATCTGCCGATATTTTTCAATCCCGCGTCGCAGCAATTTGCCAACAATTTCCGTGACGAATACTGTAAACCGATATTGCGAAGAAATTCCATTGTGCGTGAAATATTGGAATTGATAGGTAACAAGCTGTATTTGAAGATTTTAGAAATTATCGACTTTCGAGAATTGATACCCGTCGAGTACCAAAGGGTACAAAGATTTCACGAGATGTGATTCGAAATCCACATATGATACATCGTATCGAGGAATTTCGAGAGTTTATCGTTGTTTGATGGAAGATCGATACTTTAATATTTGGAGATTTTTGAGAATACTATTTACTCCGGGATTTAGGATTAAGAGTAAAAATTCGATGGCAAATCGAGTGAAACCATTTTTGTGAAATTATATAATTAACACAACGAATAATATTTCGAAATTTTTAATGCAGTCTAGACTGAGACAAAATAATTTCTGATTCACGAAAATGCAATTTAAGTCCTCGAAGCTGTAGTGACTAATATTCACACCCTCACTACTAGATAGAAAATGGAGGTTCGAAATTTCTCGCAAATTCTCGGTGAACCCTAGATTTCCAAAAATACAAATTTTTATCCTGCCTAAGTATCCCCCATCTAAGACAGGGTCTACTACTGACGAATCCATTAGTGAGCTCAGGATGGAAAGCATCCCTTCGTGTCCCATCTACCTACTACCTATCATAGCAAGATTGCCTAAAGAATACAACACTGACAGCACCTAGGTCACAACACAAATAATAAACCCCCATAGAGGGGATCCCCACACAAAGCTTCCTATCGAATTTCTCTCAAGTGTCAACTCTTGACATTTATATAAAATTCATTTAACCACTTACCTAAGTTGAAATAGCGCCTGCTATGATGAACAGCAACGTCAGTCACGTTGAGATAGGTCGAGCCACTGCGTCCGAACGTCACAGAGAATAACACGTAACTGAAACAAAAAGACATCGAGGAAAATTAACACGTTAATTTCAGCCTGTTTTACTTGGTTCAGACCCAGACTCGGCCGTCAAATGGGCCACCGATGGCGGACAAAGTGTTCATAAAACTCGAAGATACTGTACTAATTGTTATAAGAGGAATTCCCAAACGTTAGGTCCAAAGATGGCGAAGAATTTAACACCAAAAGTTAGCACCTTTTGGTCCTAGTCTGGGCCAGTTCCTGAGGACCAGCCAGACCAGGACGGAAAATCTAGCGTTGGTTCCTGTGGTTGTGGGAGATTTTACCTACCTGTTAGATTTTACCTACAATAGATCTCCTCAGTCACACTCGAATTTAGCTCGATTTATTTACCACGAGTCCCACACGATATTATAGACGAAGTGATTAACCACTTGCGCTGGAAAGACGTGTCACGCACGTCGTAATGCTTTTATCACCGAATCGCCAACGACGTGGTATACACGTCGTTAGGCAATTGTTACTGAAACACTGGACTGTTCTGGCACACGCGTCTGTGAATTCCTTGCCACCTCAAGTGGTTAATAATATAAAAGTCTTATTATTTTTTGCCATAACCTAGTAAAACAGGCTTACCAATGCTGTAAATTGTCAGCAATTGTCTGCAACCTGCGTAATAATAATTATTGCAAAGGAAGGAAAATAGTGGTCTCTGCAGTGACTGACTATGTCCCCTTGATACAAAAACTAGTACCTGTAAAACAGGCTTACCAATGCTGTAAATTGTCAGCATTATATACTACAATTACTGCAATCTGCGTAATAATGATTATTGCAAAGGAAGGAAAATAGTGGTCTCTGCAGTGACTGACTATGTCCCCTTGATACAAAACAAAGGCTGACGAGAACAGAAGCAACATGGCCCCCATAATTTCTGCTGCAATCTTCTCCGATACGCTACACAATGTACCAAATCAAACCAAAACCCCAATTTCTCCTGGAAAACTAAAACGTCAATTCATTTGATTGTAAGCTGTCAAATTGCAGCCACGAATGGAGCAGATTGGTCCCGAACAATTCCGTTTATACGAGACAGCGGAGCAATCAGGCCGAATTCAGTTTTGCCAGTATTAAGCTGCGCGATAATCATTTTCGAATTATCCCTGCGTCATAAGCGCGGCTCGAATCGGCAATCGATCATCTCTCTTTTAAGGGTATTCCATCACAGTGGTACGGAAAGGGGAGAGGATTCATGAGATGTCACGCGAGACCAGCGGGATCTAGAGGGTGTAGGACCGTGATGATCGCAGAAGGGTCGAATTTAAGGGGTCGTTTCGTCGGCGACAGTCGGCGACCTTCCTTGCAGAGAAATTCATTTCTTCGAGTTGTTTAGAAGGGGATGTCCCGACGATGAGTCACGAACGAGTAACCGTGAATTCCCGGCCGTATCTCATGGTTCGCCAGAAATTGCGCGCAGAGATTATGAAATGTTATGGAAATCAGGACTATCCCTTGTGTGCTGATACATGAAATCGAGAGATCGATGGTAGAATACGAGCCGCGATTGCTTCGCAGGATAAATGTCTCATCTTTGTCGCTCAGCCATCGTCGGACGAGAAACGATGTTATCGATAGAATTTCTAGGGTGAAGTAGAAGTCGGTTATGGCCCCTGATTATGCACCTAACTCGATCATGCATGGTGTTAAATGAAACGTATATCGTTCGATCAAGCTTTAACGCATTCGTTAAAAGACTCTGCGTTTTATCATTCATACTTCGTTCTTGCGGAATTGGATGGGATGGGGACCATTTTATTTCGAGATACCATTTCTGATATTATATAGAGGAAAATAAAATTTCTACAAAATTTTGTAACACGAATATCGGCGATTATGTCGTGATAAACTAAATTAAGAAGTAGATAAATTAAGGAGTAAATTTTAGGATAAATAAACAATAAATGGATTAAGAAACGGATTACAAGATAAAATTTAAGTAAAATATATGAAGTAAAATATAAGTAAATTATAGAATAATAGAAGTAAAACATTACTAAGTAAAATGTAAGAAATGGATTAAAAAATAAAATTTAGGTAAAATATATGAAGTAAAATATAAGTAAAATATAAAATAATAGAAGTAAAATATAAGAAATGGGTTACAAGAGAAAATTTAAGTAAAATATACGGAGTAAAATATAAGTAAAATATAGAATAATAAAAGTAAACAATTATTAAGTAAAATATAAAAAATGGATTACAAAATAAAATTTAAGTAAAATACAAGAAGGGAAATAATATAATATAAAGTAAAATATAAGAGAGTTCCTGTCTTTTTTGTATTTTTATTGTTTTTCTTAGATATAATTAATGCGTCTTATCACTTTGGTTCAGTAAAAATTGGAATCTCTGAGTTTTTAATTTATTATTTCCCAATTTACAATTTCCTAATTTGTCTAATACCTCATCC
Organism: Eufriesea mexicana; assembly: GCF_001483705.2. Lineage (NCBI taxonomy): Eukaryota > Metazoa > Arthropoda > Insecta > Hymenoptera > Apidae > Eufriesea > Eufriesea mexicana. The sequence continues at coordinate 552,450 of NW_016912293.1, forward strand.
ACCCCTTAATTCATCTATTGTATACTTTACTTAAATTTTATCTTGTAATCCATTTCTTATAATTTACTTTAAAATATAGAATAATAGAAGTAAAATATATTTAAATAAAATATTAAAAATGGATTACAAGATAAAATTTAAGTAAAATACAAAATAGATGAATTAAGGGGTTGATGGGAGACTAGACAAATTAAAATATTATAAATGAGAAAGTAATAAATTAAAAACTCAGAGATTCCAATTTTTACTCAACAAAAGTGATAAAACGTATTATTCATATCCAAGAAGAACAATAAAAATACACGAAAGACAGGAAATCTCGCTGGAGAGTAACGAGAACATCGTACTCACGTGGCGAATCTAAGCAGTCTCCTTTGTCTTTGACGAACTATCAAGTCAGAGGAGAGTTCAACGGACATGGCGGCTGATGAAAGGACGCATTATCACGTTTCAACAACTTACTCATCCTACGACGACGGTAAGCTCTGCGAGGTCAGAAAATGGCCGCTGGTGTACGCAGAGCGTCGCGGACCCAAAATGTCGCTGCTTCGCGACACTCACCCGCATTAGCCATGGCGATGAAAAAATAAATGGAAAGCGCTGGTAGGGTCGGAAACACGTCTCATTTCCGCTCCTATGAAAATACAGCATAGCTTTGGCACAGACGCTCAGAGGCAGGAGTCTAGTATACGCGCTGACCCTTTGCTAACTCGCAAACTCTGGCTTCTCTTTTCCCTTACTCAGACATGTGTATCACAGGGACGAAAGGGTGAGTCGACTTTGCTCTCGTTTCACTTTCACTCTCTGTCTACGCCGTTGGATTTTTCTTGTATGCTTGCTCGATATTAATGCTCGCCAAGAATGAATGGGCGAACGAGTGATAAGCTACACGCAACGGTGGTCTTTAGCCTGTGAACGATGCGAGGATGATAAGGCTGCAGTTGTACAATGTAAGTTTAGATGAATCGTTCGTTCGAACGCAAATTGGATGGTAACCTTGCTTAACCAGGGGATCGTGCAAGCGTAGTATTGCATCTGTGAATCAATTTAACCCTTTTCTCTATATAAAATTTTTCGTGGATAGTGTAATATATATTTCCAACAATTCTATATAACAATTTTATGAGTTAATTCTGTTTTTTATCAAAGAATTTTCATCAATTCTTTCTTTCCTGAATTTTCAAGATTTTCATGGCATTCCTCTTTTTATAGGTTAGCTATCATTTTTATTGGCATTATGAGTTTATAATTGTAAAATAATTACGATATATAAATTCTTTAATTCTTTTAATTAAATTCTTTAAATTCTTTTTAAATTCTTTGATTACCCAGGGAAGGTATATCTTGTGGTAATGGTTACATAGATTTTTAAATATATATGTGTGGGAATGAGTGGAACAAGTATGCATGGGATGGAAATATCTAATGAATTCAAGTTATTATGATAAATGAGTATGCGTGTAATGATCGAGGTGCTGTGTGAATAATGTATGTCAATGTAATGTATGAAAGAAGAAAGAAGAAAAGAGAGTGATTTGACATGCATCAGTTGCAATTGAGTATTAATAGAGAGAAGACGTGCGAGAGTGCAATTGTGATAAATTAATTATATCTCAACGTAATATTTGTGTTTGATAATCTTTGTAATTAAATAAATAATTGTTCTTATTGTTATTAAATTTCATCCACCACTAATAAATTCTACGTAGATCAGATGAGTTTTATAGACGTTGATATTTCAAAATTTAAGTACATTTTTTGTAACTATTTTATTATTTTTTGATTAAATAATTATGCAGTTTGGACTCTAGAAAGTTTGTAGTAATCTGTATCTTGGAATCAGATATAGATACAAAAGATTGAAGATAATTTAATTGAATTAGAGACATTGATTTTCCTCTTGAGAGATAATAAGAAATATACTATTATGTAACTATTATTCCTAATAACAGGAGAAATCAACCCTGAAATATGCAAATATATTAGAGATTTCGAGAGGACCTTGAGGAAAAAGAGGCAGACAAGAAAACAGAGTAGAGAAACAAGACAACGAGTAATACCAAAGACTAGAACTATACGTGTACGTGTACATAAATACCTAAATACAGTCCTATAACCTTTTATGTGCAATATAGAATATGGATATGTAAATCTTAAACTGTATGCAGTAAGAAATAAATATCTTTGAGATCTATAACTATTGCTCCACTCAAAGCTATGAAAAATTAGAAGAGAGTGAAAGAATTGAAATTAAGAGGGTCGAATTTTCGTAACTATATATGAAATTTCAAAGAATTACTGTTCAAGTGGAAGCAGCGAAGTTTCGCAAGAAATTCAGGAGAAAACGGGAAGAAGTTAATAAAAATGCAATCTACTTCGTAATTATACAGAAAATTTCACGTTATGTCTACACACTTCAGAATTTCCTGTATCGCCTGCAGGCGGGTTTACAAAGTATGTCAATACCGAAGTACGAAACAAACGGGCAACTTCGACGTAACGTCGAATATTGCTGGCTCGGGACTACTTTTCGCATTAAACCTTGGTGTTTTGCGTGAAAATCGGCCGACTAATAACTCGCCGTTCGTTTTCCGGCATTCGTGTGGAAATTTTCATCCGACTACATTGAATTCGACGCGTCGATGGAAAGCTGTTTGCCCTTCTATTTCGTCTTTGTTGGCTTTCGTTGCGTCTGCGGTACGACGCCGCGTGCATATCGAAAACGTAGCGTGAATGCATTATTTGCCACGTTATTGCATGCTCCGTTGAGCCTCCTCCATTGTAAATCGCCCAAGTGTGCATTTGTTGGAAATATAGCCCGGCAGGCAAAGATTCAAGGAGCTGGAACGTGCACCCTATTAATTTGCATGTTATGTTATTAGACGTCATATCACGCGTGGATGGTCTAATATCGTTCAAAGAAATTACGCTAATAAAATGTCTCTGGAACGCCTTCGTCGTCTTGACAGCAATTTTCTTCGATTCACTTTGAAGTAAATGAGTCAGAAGTGTGTTAAGATGAGGTGAGATTGTGTGAGTGGCAGACGCAAACTTGCGACTCTCTTGTTTCTGACGTATTATAGGTTATGTATAATTTGAGAGCAACGAAGGTCTTGGATAGATTCGATATTTCTCTTTTAGTTTAGTTTATTGGAAGAAGAATGTCGTAATTTGGAAAATATACTGTTAACGAATTTAGTAACAATGATAATAAAAATAATAATAATTTAGGTATTTTTGTATGGAATAATTTTGTTTTATACGATGGTAATTTGAAAAACGCTGTATTTTACCTAAAATCGGAAATAATAGAAAATTGTGGTTTCTGTTACGGGATAATATTCTTTTTTTAATTTGGTGCATTAGTAAAAAAAGGGAGATAATTTAGAAAACACGAGATTAATAGTCCCGTGCTTTGTTTTTGCTATTTTTGGACAGAATAATTTTTTTTTAATTGTTTTATCGATGAGAGAATATGGAAATTAGAAAATAATATAATTTGGTATAAATTGTAGAAAATGGAATTTTCTGATACACTGTATGTTTCATTTTTGATATTTTTCTATATAGACCAATGTTCCGTTTTAAAACTCGGTTTATTAAAAAAGATATGTATACAATTTAGAAAACACTATAGTTCCCAAAACGATTTATAATAAAAATCAGCAACCTGAAAAATTCATCAGGATTCTCAGTAAAGTGAAAAAGTCAAATAGAATGTTATTACCAATTGCTACTTCTCTCGACAAAAGATAAATAAATAAGAAACGTCATGAAACACTAGCCTACAATTATCTCCATTACACCATGATCCACTGCGTAACGCGAATAATTTCTTAAAAACAATTTCCACTTTCTTTCCTCTCTTCAATTCACCATATTTCCTGCCCGATGCGGCCCTCGTGACTCCTAGCAGGTTGCACTACAAACACGCCTTTACGGTATACGAGCAGACCATTCAGAGTCAGACAGTTAAAATTCTTTTCCCCGAACCCATATTTCAGAGGTTGGTAAACACGAAAATTCGCGATATTACACGAACGATACCATTCTCGTTGAATTTGTCGGGGTCTGCGGACCGTTTGCGGTTCGATGTCGTCTCCGTCGTTGCGACGCGATGCACGATGCACATCTCGAGCGTGGCACGGATGCATTATTCGCCACGTTACTGCACGCGTCGTTGAACCGACTCCATTGTAAATTGGTCTGGACGCGTTTGTTGGAAATGTTGCCTAAGGGGCGAAGGGGGCGCGGAGTTGGCCGCGAAACGTCCAGGCAAGGGGTGAACCCGCTGAAACGCGATAAAAGCCCTTATATTGAATACGTGGCTTACATCTCAATATCGCGATGCACTCGCTCAATGCGTTATCGATACGTCTCGCCGATGGCTTGAGGAAAGAATGATGGACACATAGCCGCCGGTCTATACATAATCTTCCGTCGTTATTGACGTTATCAAGAGCCGGGAACATCTCGCTGTGAATATCTCGTGGAAACGAGACCAAATAATTTCTTAACTTAAAAGACTCCAAGTTCTGCTTATTCTACACTGATTTCAGACGTTTCCATTTTAAACGTTGTTTTATTGGATTTTCGTTGTACCTGTCAATTCTGAGAATTGATTTTCGGAACGAAAATGAGAAACAAGGTGCTATATATTTATTATACATTTAGTTTTATTTGGTCCCGCTGTGAAAAGTTCTTATTTTAATTTGTGAGAACAAATTTTTGATATGTAATTAAGAAACGAGAAATTGTATATCTACGTTGATTAAAATTTCTTTATATTTGTATTTAAATTGGGAATTTTTTTAGAAATGCTGTGAGGGCTGAAAATGATTAAATTGTTGTAATAAAATTTAATTCGCGTAAAACTATACTGTCAATTTTTTTACTGATACTTAGAAATAAAATTAATAACGAATAATGATAATAAGTACGGTAGTAATAAATTACAATAAAATATTCCAAATTGAATTTCAAATATGTAACCAAAATTGGAAATTTATTATCTTCTATCAAGCTACCAAGAATTTGAAAACTTGATATAATGTCAATTGATAGATTTCTGAATTCAATTATTATTTTATTAATATTTCTACACCTAAATATATTTTAAAAAATATTTCTAAATCCGAATATATTTTTGTAAGTCTATTTAAATTGAAATATATTTTCAAAAATATTTCTAAACCTCGGTATGCTTTCAAAAGTATTTCTATATCCGATTATTTCGCAATCAGAATATTCGAGAAAAAATACTAGTTTCGTTTGTGACCTGCCTGGTCAAATTTCCAGGTAGCCCTTGTTGGTCGTGCACCCCGGCCCTTTCGAACTCAGATTACCTCGATTTCGCAAACAACCTGGTACCACAATTTCAGGTTCTAAGCTTTGCCTGGTCCCTGGGCTAGTTTACCAAAGGTTCAAGCGGATCGGGAAGAGATTTTGATGTAATTTATCTCGACAGATGAGATTTGTTGGACCCTGTATCTGGTAGCGCTAACGATCAATCGTTGAGCTCACTCAGTTTCCAGTGCCACGAATGATTGCCTTTTTCGTCATCCAATAAATCGTTAACGCCGGAAATACTAGTTTACGTCCAGTTCTCTTAATAGATTTACAGCAGCTAATTTTTTCACTCCCCTAAAGCTAAAAGTTGCCTGAAATAAATTGGAAAATGTTTAAATAAATTATAAAAAGAATGATTTCAAATATTCGAAAGGAATATTTCAAGAGAATTTTTATTTTTGAAACTAAACATTTTCAGTAATCACTAAACTGATTATTATGTAGGACATGGAAAAAGCATTTGTGTCCCAAAATCAGAAGATACGAAAAATAATAATCATATGGAATAAATATATTTAAATAGCGAAAATTTATTGAAACAATTTGTGAAAGTGATATATTCTCTATATTAATCAAAATTAGCACTGAATAAAAATCTGCTACTATTTTGAAAAATACTTGTGTTATCCTAAATTTGACATCAAATGGATATTTCCAAAAATATATTTTAATTCAATCCATCGAAAATCAATCAAAATCTATAACCTTAAATTAGTCATAATTATACAATAATAAAAATTGGCAATTTTTATTTCAAATAAGTTTATAATATAAATATAATATAATATAAATATTGGCATATTTAATGCTAATTTTACTGGCACTAACCTGTTCAACCTTCCTAATCGCAAACACACGCAAATGCTACCTGATTTTCTCATTCCGATATGGTTTCATGCTCTCGCGTGATTTTATTACTAAATGCTCAGTGATATAACCATAAAAATTATGGTTACGTTATTTTACGTTCTCTTACTCAGCTTAGCCGGTACTCGCATACTCGATGAATGAATTCATATTAATTGTTCGAAGTCACGACATATCTCCATTTCTCTAGGGCTCTGTGGAGGAACGAGTGAACGGTACACATAAGGTAAAGGGATGAATGGCGAGGAGGGGAGAGGGGGGCAAGACAGGGAAGGGTAAAACAGGGTTTCATCGTTATTTTTCACAAATTGGGCTCGCAACGCTTTGACCTGTAGCGAAAATTGAATCAGACCGTGTATTCTGTTATAAAACGAGGAGAAAAATATTCGGCGTGACCGCGTTATCCGATTATTTCTTGCTGAATATTTTTTAATTTACGATTTTTCGCGTATAAACTAATTTTTTCTTCTGAAGTCTAGATCAAATGTTCTCTCTGTCTGCACGCTCGATCGAACTCGAACTAAAATGCAAACATTACGTAAGACATAAAAGGCAATGCAATTTGTCTAGAAATTATCGAAGCGAAAAAAAAAATCGTGCTTTATTTGGTTTAAAAGAAGGGCTTCATTTTGCGTTTAAAAACGTATATACTAGAAAATGATAACACGTACTGTAATCCAGTGTTTCTTAAGACTGATTACTATATGCAAATTTTATATGTAAGAAAGTTTACCGGGGAAAATAATTTCCTGATTACGAAACCAGGCTACTGATTTCCTGCACAAATTCTTGTTAAAATAATTAGCATTTCGAATATTATTTTTATATCTCATACGAAAATATTCCAAAAATAGTAATTTTTTCTGCTATTTTTGTCGACAGCTTCCTATAGTATTAACATTTCTCTATAAAATCGAATTCGATGTTAATTATTAGGAGCAATTTATAATACTTGGATTATAATAATTTATAATAATTTTTTCGTCTCTTTGTCGAAATATGCAGCTTGGAAATTCCTCGAAGAACACCGAAAATCGTATAATATAGTATTAATTTATCGCACACCGCATATTTTCCGATAATTAATATAATCATTTGAATTATCTCGCATAATATAGATTAAATGAGTTCTTCGTTTACGTTGTTTGACGTAATTATTATGATAAATAGTTGACACGACTTGCTTGAGGAGTACGATCAGCTTTTGACGGAAAATTTGTTACTAATAATCGCGTAACTTTCTGCTCAAGCTCATGCATGGTAATTAGTACACGACGAGATAATTGGGAAGACGGATTCATACTGAGGTCTATTAGCTGTGCATCCAGGTCGTCGGAGCCGGCAGGAAATTTCTGATTAATTAGTGGAAACTGCACTAGGATGTGGTCGATCCACGTGGCTCGATATTCTATAATGATTGGTTTATCTTCGAATTATGCAATAATATCGAGTCATCGTATTCGTTTGCATCTGACGTAGGTAACGCAATTTTCTGCCCAATTAACTTTTCGTTCCTGCTACAATCCGCGATGCAACCTCGGATTATTTGGAAATTCGATGAAACTGGAAGAATAGAGAACGAAAATTTGGAAATTTTATCGAAGAGACGATACGTACATTTTACGTATGAAATTTTCATACCGTGGCACGTAATTTCTTTAAATTTATATTTATTAACTACCTACTAATAATATTTTTATTAATATTCGCGTTGATATTAATTATATGAAAAACAGCTTCACATTTCCAAATAATTGGAACGACGAGAAATCTGAAATCAGGAATTTCGATACGAAGGAAAGATGATAAGTTTTCATTTCATTTCATTCCGTTTTGGTGAAAAATAATATATTCGAATGATGCCACTGTGCATCCGTGAATATTTATTTATAAAATTGTTCGTTCTAACGTCCGGAATCGTTTATGAAACAACGAAGAATTAAACGTAAGTGTACATATGTACGAGTGTATCTCTCGAGAGGTTAACTTGTGAAAAAGCAGAGGGACATTAACGAATAACTAATGATTACGATGGAATTCATTTCGTTAAAAGCCACTGGGACAAAATTACACTTTCTGTAAATTGAGGTTATTCAGACAGTAGGGCGAAATTACAATTTTAAAATTTACAAGTAATAGATGAGAAGTTGTTTTTGAGGTTATCTGTGAACATAACCATAAACGACCTGCGATAACCTTAAAAAGATAATAATAATAATAAGGTATAACATAAAGAACACAAAATAATGGCATAAATGAAAAGTAATAAAATAATAACTGCAAATAATAAAATAAATAAAATATTAATACAAATAACGAAACAATAACATAAGTAAAAAATCAGAAACAGATTGAAAAATATAAATACGAATAAAATATACTAAAATTGGTTATAGTTGCAAATGAAATACGCTAAAATCTACGTATTTCTCAATATACTAATTCTCTCGAATACATATATAATATAATAGCCAGGAATACGTAAAAAAAATTTCTGTATTCAAAAATTAATGAAACATTTCACATTTGCACAACGTACTCCACTAGGCACAATGTCGATTGTCATTCTATTAAGAACATGATTGGATAATATAGATAATTAAATAATAATAATAAGGTATAAAATAAGAAACATAAAATAATGGCATAAATGAAAAGTAATAAAATAATACTGCAAATAATAAAATAAATAAAATATTAATACAAATAACGAAACAATAACATAAGTAAAAAATCAGAAACAGATTGAAAAATATAAATATGAATAAAGTATATTAAAATTGGTTATAGTTGCAAATGAAATAAACTAAAATCCACGAATTTCTCAACATACTTATTCTCTCGAAAACGTATATAATATAATAGCCAGGAATACGTACAAAAATTTTCTGTATTCAAAAATTAATGAAACATTTCACATTTGCACAACGTACTCCACTAGGCACAATGTCGATTGACATTATGTTAAGAACATAACATGTCGACTCATTAATCTCTAATTTTCCAAAAAGCTTGTTACAAATAACACGAGTTCCGTTCATTATGAAATTCGTTCATTAGTTACGAGACAATGCAAAAAGCGGGCTCTGCTGTCGTTGCACGTCATGTAATGTCGTAATTGATGTTTCAGAAAGGTTTTTTTAAGCCGTTCATTAACTGCTTGAAATAAATGTGTACGTTCAGGCGACGAACGACACGATGACGCCTGTAAACGTCGTTATGGCTGCCCTATTTCCGGACCCCTGGGACATGCTAATTAAACTGGCTAATAGACGGTCCGGCCTTGGCTGGCCATCAATCGATTTAACTACAAATTCAATTGAACCTTACTTATTGGACGGGAAAAATAATTACTTGCCCCAAAGACCCTCCTCGTTAGATTGATTCTGATTTTTACGTTGCTTGCTAGATTATGCCTCGGCAAAAATAATTCCCATATCTTTGCTCTCTTATTTAATATATTTTTCACGAGACACGGTGATGCAAATTTTCATAAAGATTCTTACGAATTTTTAAATCCTTCGATATCTCGATTTTCTCACGCAAAATTCGTTTCGTTTGTCAACGTTCGGATAAAATAGAAACACGGTATTGAAAGTCAGATCTATTTTTCCAAATTGCCATAGAAGGGTAGAAACCTTTGGAGTACCTTGATGCTGATTTTCACGAAGCGACGAAAACACGTGTAAACCGGAACGCATAGGTTCCCGACGAGTCGAAGATTCCGCGAGCATTGAATTTGTAGAAAAGACGGTCGCCAGTCTCAAAGCAAACTAAGTTGAATAAATCAAAGGCTATTCCGGCAGCAACAATTTGATATGGCGACATGAAAGCCAGACGTCTCCTGCTTTTTTATCCCAGCAAAAGGCAGCTTTAAAGGAGAGAAACGTCGAACGCGAATGGGATTCTGTGAGACGATGGAATTCCCTGAAGTATGAATCGTCTATAAAAATCCTTTAACCTTATGCAACGTCCCGAATCACGGGAGGGAAAACTAATTTTACTTAACCAGTTTACGTACTTGTTTGCGATATTCCTTTCGGGCACACTGTTTCGGTAAATTCGACGAAATAAGTTTGCTCTCTCAGCAAAAGTTTGGAAAATTTCAAAAACCAAACACACCTGATTTTAAATATTTTTGATATTTAAAATATCAAATTTTATTATATTTCATGTATTTATTTATTATATTTCAAGATTCTTTTTGTTCTTCATCATTTTTTAAATCTTTCTTTTTAACTGGAGGAATTAATTGTTTCAGTGGAAATTTTTAATAGTTAGTCTTTGACGAAAGATTTAATTTTATTTTTATTATGATTGATTTCAGCCCTTTGACAATTTATTTCATTAATTTGTTGAAGTATTTTATTAATGTCTATATAACCTGATCCTCCATATTGGATTTTTCCTGCCAAGAAACTTATATTCTGCACAAATTATCAATGGCTAACAATATCAATTTTTGCCAACAATATTACCCTCATTGACGGTTTATATTTCGACAATTAAAACTGATTATTATATTTTAGCATCCTGTAGTTTATAGAAATCCTTAGATAACGTTAAAAATATACAAATAAAATCGGACTATAAAATTTCTCGATCAACCTAATAAATAAAACTGATTAGCCTTTCCCGATGTATCAGACTCTACTAGCTTTTACCAGAAATTAAAATATTCATTGAAATTCCTCTTATCCTAGCATTAAAACCACCTTTATATTAAATTATTTTATACCCAATAACACAGTTAAAAAATTTCTAACTCCCTCTTTATTTCAACATACTCATTTTATCTGTAAACATGTCGAAAAATATATATATATACTAAATAGAAATGTCTCAAATTAATGCGTTAAACGTAAAAAGCGTTTAAAAAATATCTGCAAACACTACTCACTTATAGAGTTTCAAAGTTGTTATGCTCTCAGCATTAGGGTTAGCTAAAGTACACCGCAGGTGTTTGTCAAACTTTGTATCAATGGCTGTAAAGAAAGAAAGCGATAAAATATGAAAAGTTTCGTCAAATTGCAAAGTTTATATGCCTCTATCATAACTCACGCATAGGCACAGGTATCTACAATAAAAAATATAGATCCTCTATAAAAATGAAGCATAACTTTCATACAGGAAACTACAAACTTCGTTAGAAAATTATCAGAAATTAAATAAAAATCACTGTGATCCATCCCCATCGACATCCTCGTGTCACAGACATTATCCAAATTACTCACACGTTCCGAATAAAAATAAAAACGACACGTGGTCCGGAAAATTACGTTATTATCCTTAGAAGAGGACACCTGCTCGTCGGTTTTTCTGCCTTGTAGTTCGTCGTGTTTTTCCATTCGGCGTTAGGGAGGAACGCGAGCCGGCTAATATTTCCCGCGATTTGACTTGGCGCAGGGTTAATTGCGCATTGATAACTAACGAGCTTCCTTTGTGCAAATTTTCGGGGAGACCAAAGACCCTGGGAAATTTCATTCGACGCGCCGGATTAAGCGCTTTCGCCTGGCTGTGGAACGCGGATCGCTAATTCGCCATGCACAATCGTACGTTTAATCCGGCGTGACTTGAGTTGCTTCTTCCATGTACCAGTTGTTGAGCTACGATACATTCGCTTATGGCAGGAAATCGATGAACGTTTCTTTTATTCCCCTTCGCCTCGTTTTATGGTAATCACTGAGAGAGGCTCTGTGGAATTGATCGCGATTGAGGAGGTGGAATTATGGAGTCGTCTTTAAATTTACTATAATTATCTTATAATAAATCATCGATCGTGATTGATTAGATAGGTTAGGTATGGATTTTAGAAGAAGTAAAAGAATATAGGAAGAGACAGGTATTGGGAAATTGATTATAAAGCCCTGTAAGTGATGAAATAAACTTATAAATTTAACTCAAACGTAATTCAAACTGAAGGAGAATTATTCTATGTGAAAAAATATTTTTATTATTTTTTAAGATTTTTAAGTAAACTATTCTGATATGTTTTGAAGTAAACTATCTTCTATATCTCGATTCTGATTTGGTTTGAGAATTATTTTTCATGAAACGCTTTACGTCTGTTCTATAATTTTATTTTTCCTGTCAAGAATACTTAATATTTGTCGAACTTATCGATCTAATTACCAATATGGGTATGTATAGCAACCGCAAACTATCGAAAATTTAAACTCAATTTGTTAAGAAACGAAACGTCGTAGAGGGAAACGTTATTCTACGTATTTGGTTTATTTCTTTTTGTGTAAAACCAGCCCCTTACAGGTTGCATGATAAATTACAGGGCACCCTGTGCATGTATGCTATGAGAAAAGTTTCGAAGGCAAGTAACGAAAGTGATAATGTTGAATGGAGAATTTTTAATTAAAAGTTTTTAAAACGTTGTTTAGGTCATGGTAGGTCTAGTGTTAATTAGGGTGAAGTTGACCAGGTGACGGTACTGGGCCTTGAGACTTTTCTGTTAGGTTAATCAGATCGTGAATTTACTGCACCACGTGTCGAAAATTTTTCTCGCCTAATATGATATTCTTGAAGAAAAACTTGAGAAAAATTATTTATTAATTTTCATCAATTCTATCTTTATAGAATTTCCAAGATTTTATAGCCTCCTCTTTTTATAGGTTAGCTATAATTTTTATTGGCATTATGAGTTTATAATTGTAAAATAACCACGATATATAAATTCTTTAATTCTTTTAATTAAATTCTTTAATATATAAACAAATTCTTTAAATTCTTTTATTACTCAAGGAAGGTATATCTTGTGGTAATGGTTACATAGATTTTTAAATATATGTGTTGGAATGAGTGGAACTAGTATGCATGGAATGAAAATATCTAATGAATTCAGGTTATTATGATAAATGAGTATGCGTGTAATAATCGAGGTGTTGTGTGAATTGTATATGTAATGTAATGTATGAAAGAAGAAAGAAAAAATGAGAGTGATTTGGCATATGTCAGTTGCAACTGAGTTTTAATAGTGAGAAGACGTGTGAGCATGTGATTGTGATAAATTATATTTCAACCTAATGTTTGTATTTAATAATCTTTGTAATTAAATAAATAATTGTTCTTATTATTATTAAATTTCATTCACCACTAACATACCTATCTTTGAGTCTATCTCTAGAACGACTGACCGACTCTTGAAGGGGTGTCCAGAGGGTACGTGACAAGGTTCACCTAAACCCCCAAATCTTATCTAATGTTTATATAAACATTCGTTCTCTGAATCTAGGTCTCATAAACTATTTATTCACACATATAACGAAACTTATCTCTTCAGCAGCTTTTTATAAGTTCATCCACGTGTCTTCGACGCAGCATTATGCCAAAATTCATATTCAATGTATATATTTCATTTGTTAAATATTTATGACGCAAAAATTCGAATATTTTTACGATTGATCGAATATATTCGTTTGAAATAACTGTCGCATAAATCTCGCACAATTCTCTACGATAATGTACATACATACATTCCTAACTACGACTATGTAATACGTGTATGTTTGTAGACTCACGTTATCTCTTTTCCCACTTCTCCATTTCTTCGACTCTATGCAGCCATTTCTGAAAGACATTCAGACAAGTCCACCCGAAACTTCGGGTGCCCCCATGCATCTGTAAGCGTCACCGCCCCATTACTTATTGCTTCCTTCCGGAGTCCATCCCCAAACTTCGCAATAGTGCCACCAGGACACTGCGTCGCTGCGGTGTACTGACCCTATAACCATACTTGCGATGCAGAACGTAGTTTCGGTTTTTGTACGACTATCGTAAACGAGAACATACTTTGTCCTATTGAAATCTATCGTGCAATATTTTTTGATAATTCCCTTTCCTGTGAATAGCAAAAATAAAACTGTGACCTCAAAAACCCTATATTTTTTCGTTTCTTCTTATTCTTTATCATATGAGCCGTTCACTGCACAGATCAATTAACACCACTTTTGAAATATCTTGAATTTAAGTGTCAAAGCACTTGGTATCGTAATAACTACATTAATTCATTCGCACTTCTTCATTTTTGTCTTATAATAAAATTTTTCTTTTTAAAATAAAATTATCGGTTTAAAAATGTTATCGAAATGTACATATTTTATTAATAATTAAAAACTGGGAAATTTTTATTTAATATATCGTATTGATTAAATTAACTTCATATATACGAATATTCTTGATATTCCTTATTCAATTCTTTTCTTCGACATCCTAAACATGCTCGCTTTTCCATTGATAATTTTTGAGTCACGTTAACCCTGTCATATGAGCTGTTCACTGCATAAATTGATTAACTCCACTTTCTGAAAAATCTTGAATTTAAATGTCAAAGCACTTGGTATAGTCATAACTTTTTATATTTAAGATTTTTCAAAAAGTGGAGTTAATTGATATATGCAGTGAACGGCTCATATATGAATCGAACAGTTACACGTCTCAGATATGTGTATGTACGTTGATTAATAAATTTTCATATTGATCTACTTCACAAATTTGAAACAAAAATTATACTTATTATATAATATATTACTAATATAATACATATTATAATAATACAATACATAATATATTAATCCCAATATTTTATGTGAGAATTTCTTTTATATATATACACACATATGAATGTATGATTTATGTTTCTTGAATCAGTATAAATTCGGATGATGGAAAGAAGAGAAAATATTTTTTTGTACAATAATTATGGTAAGATTTTGTGAAATAAAAAATATAAAATAAAATAATAAAACTATAATGAACATATTCATTTTCCTGTTGCAGTTCTACCAGTTATTGGAAGCAAGTCAGGTGGCCAACACCACGCTCACGTATCGTCACGTGACGGTGTTCGCACCCACAAATCGAGCCTTCCAAAAGTACAACGGAACTACGAAAAACTTGGTTCTCTACCACATGTGTAAGTACTTTGCGTGTTCTTATCACGTTCATCCTAAGCTTTTTAAAAGTACTCAGGGAACATTTTCTTTGTTCTTATAGAAAAGAGTAAAATAACAGTGTAGCACGTTAGCATCCCTTCAGGAAGCATTCGAATTAAAAAGTCGAAATTTACAAAATTTCTTTTCGTTCCTACACTTAAAAATTTAGAAACTCAATAAAGCGAAATACTCTCATTTCTCTTGCTTTTTCTGAATACAAATCTTCGCGTACCTATGTACTAAAATTCAAGTTACATTCTACTCTCTAAAATAACAGTGCAGCACGTTAGCATCCCTTCAGGAAGCATTCGAATTAAAAAGTAAAAATTTCCAAAATTTCTTTTCGTTCTTACACTTAAAAATTTGGAAACATAATGAAATGAAATATTCTCACTTTTCTTTCTTTTTCTAAATACAAATCTTCGCGTACCTATGTACTAAAATTCAAGTTACATTCTACGCTTTTCCACCGAAATTTCTCAAGCGATGGGAATATTTGATTTCTGCAATTAATTTTTAGAGATCGATTTTCTGAAAGCAATTCGAGATTCTTCAAAGTTCATAAAGTTCAAAAGCATTTCGCCACACTAGCAAGTGGGCTTTCGAACACGTTCGTTGTGTTTGTTTTACACTTCCTTTCCACCCTTGCGAGTGCGCTCACTTTTATTAGAACAGAAGTTGCCGAGTAATATTAGCCTTTGCAAAACTCCATTTAAGCGACCTTTAATGCTTCACGCGGTAAAATCCTGATTCGTGTTACGTATTTCCTACCTAAATGCAAACGTGGAGTTACATCTTTTTATTAAAAAATAATCCTTCCGTACTTCGGAATTTATCATGTTGGAATAAAACCAAGATATACAGATATTTCACGCTTACATACAGTGGAATATTGATTTATTTCTAACGAAGTAAAAACTAAATGTAAGTACTTCAATTTCGTGACGATATCAGAGAACCAATAATTGGGTATGAATTGGACCAAGTTGAAAATTGAAAAGAAATTAAATATCCTTCGCTATCAAGCACCGTGAATAGAAATGACATGCAAATGATCGAAACGAATAAATCAGTCGCCACAATTCTACCAATTCAAATTCCAAATTCCCAAATTCCCAAATTCCCAAATTCCATTTGTATCCGTAATTTCTGCCTGCTTTAATAGGGACGTATTATATTTCAATTTTACACGATAAATACAAAAATCTGCAAAAAATCTCCAACAATGATTTATATAAAAATTTCATCCAAAAATTATTATATTAATTAAATTACAAATCGATACTAATTATATTTCAAATTTACACAATAAAGGCGTTAAAAAATCAGCGACACCTTCCTAATGTAATTAATTCAGAAATCGAATTTTCTCGTGACAAGTGATCCACAGGCGTCAAAACTTACGTCGCGATTAATCCTGGAGCATTAAATCCATTCCCCTTAAATCCTTTACAGTCGGACATCGCACTAATCAGAGCATTAATCCCACAAATTACGAATTTCGGAACGCTGCACTTTGATCTCCGAGAAGATATACCACGTGTACATATACACATGCGGGCGTATATACCCGGATCAGTCGTTCATCGGTATATCTGCATATAAAACGACGATGGACTTGGCCGCAAAGGGCGAGATCCGATTGAAAATACATCAAATATGCACAGGAGCTGCAGCACGTGTAACCGTAATTCAAGGTCCTTCGCGCGAGGACACCGAGTGTTCCGTTGCATTTGCCATCCTACAATGCACCCCATATGCACGTTCGGACCCATGGTCACCAGACTCAGTCCATCTTCGAAAATGTGGCAACATACGCGCGTCAGAATGGTAGAGTGATGTACCTTCGCAATCTAGTACCTTGTATTGCTCGCATTGCTCAAGCAGTGGTTAGTCTTACCACTGGAATTATCGACACCTGACTGAAATGCAACCCTAAGTGCTTTCTATTAATTCTCGTAGATGTAGATGCATGCTTTTAGTAAATTCGAAAATGGGAAGTTTAGAAGTAGTTGTTTTGACTGGTTTGAGAATTTTTAATAATTCGAAGCTAAATTTTAGCAATATAACGATTAATTTGCATTCTGAGAAATTGTTTATTCGTGCACAGTATTGCAATGAGAAGTTTCTGGAAATCGAAAGCTCTCTTTCGGGAAAAAGGAATTATAAATTTCCCCAATTTTGATTTATAAAAATTAAAATTGGAATTATGAAGTATTTCCTTATTTTTATGAAAACTGAGCTTCTTCCTGGTAGTGTGTACTCTTGTAGAACGTGGATAATTGTGTTTGAGGGTTTATTCTGATCCAAATTTGAATTTTGTTGTTTAATATTTAAATATATAGGATTTACATTTTGTTCAATGACTTGCATTATATTTTTTATAAATTAATTACTATTTTATTATAACTTTTCTTATTCCATATGTATACATGTATAGTAACTTTTACATTTCTTTATTTTTATGAAAACTGAGCTTCTTCCTGATAATGTATACTCTTGTAGAACGTAGATAATAATGTTTGAGGGTATATTCTGACCCAAATTTGAATTTTATTATTTAATATTTAAATGTTGTTCAAGGATTTGCATTACATTGTTTGTAAATTAATTATTATTTTATTATTTCTAATTTTTCTTATTCCATGTGTATACATGTATAGTAACTTTTACATTTCTTTATTTTTTTGAAAACTGAGCTTCTTCCTGATAGTGTATACTCTCGTAGAACGTAGATAATAGTATTTAAGGGAATATTCTGATCCAAATTTGAATTTTACTATTTAATATTTAAATATATAGGATTTATATTTTGTTCAATGACTTGCATTATATTCTTTGTAAATTAATTATTATTTTATTGCTACTAACTTTTCTTATTCCATGTGTATACACGTATAGTAACTTAATCGAAAAACGTAATCCTATTGAAGCTGACATTAAGGATAGTTTAAATTTAATGTAAATACAGTTTAAACAGTCACGAGTAATTTTTGAAAATTCGAATAGTGAGTGGAATGCACTTCTATAACTATAAATTTCTCACTTGACGATACTAAACACGACTATAAGTCGATTCACTAAGTCAGAGTTCAATTTTATCCGATATTGGAAACATTTCCGTGCTTCCTTTATCCGTTTCGAGCAAACTCGAAACATTGTCAATCGTATTGCGAGTGTGTCGATGCTATTAATCCCGCGGGAGGTCTCCATTCGTTCCCCAAAGCCGTTCTTCCTTAGTTAATGCAGCGTTACCTCTGCAATCTCGCGCCGGTGCACCGACGACGCATTATAGCGATTTACAGCAGTCGACCAATCTCTCATAGGAGCCCCACTGCGTCAGAATGCATGGCGCTACCACGTTGCTCTGTCAATTATTGCGAACGGGTCGCTTGAATACCCCGTTGACAGCTCGCACGATCGACTGCTGACAATTACGCGATTGTTTAATTATTTCGTGATCGAGGGTTCGAAACGTCCGAATCTTTGGCTAGATTAGTCACTGACACATGGTTTTGGAAATGCACCTATACGGGTACTTAGTGTCATATCGCGAAATCTGACAGTACTGATAATATTGGCATAATAATTGATGTTAAAAAATTTTCGACCACTTTTGAAGACATAAGCAGATGTGATGGACCTGTTGAGTGAGAGGATGTAGGGCACTTTATCATTAAATTTAAATTAATTTGTAAATTATGGTAACTTTTTTGAAAGAACATAGTCTATCACGACTACCAGGTGCATTTAATCCTTCTCCCAATGCAGAATTTTAACATTATGCCGTTCGCACGTCTAATCGAAATTCTTTTGCTTGACATGATACCAACGTGGTGTCACCAGCATTTGCCCGATAGTTTTCGCATGACACCAACGTGGTGCCACCGAACAGCATAGTGTTAATCTATCAGAGAGTAAATTACCTGGCTAATTCCAAGGATCCAAGAAATTGTAATTCCTTTTGGAAGAATATGGTCTATAGGCCTGCAAAGCATAAATAGCCTAATTCTTTTTTATATTGGAAACATTATAGATTCGTGACATCGACAGTTGAATTTTCCAAATCAGTCTGAACACTGCGAGAAATTGCAGTCTTTTTGAAGTCCCTTTGAAGAAATGTGATCTAAAAATTTGCAGGGTATAGGTAGCCTATGTGCTTCTTACACTAGACTCATGGTATCCAAGTACACTTCACTTTCCTTCCAATTCAGTAATAGTTCATCTGCTTGACTAGTCAACTTAATCAATAAACACACTTTTCTGCATTCGCATAAACAGGTCTCTGGTCATGAAAAATAATTATATAGATAATTAAATACATCACCTTACAAAGACTCTGTATATTAGCTCGTTTATCGCAATAAAATTGCTTTCATTGACTCAAATCTTGGTCCTGTCTCATCGCATGAGTTCAACGTAGTGTCAAAAAACCTCAGATCCTAGGAATAGAAAGAGTTAAGGCCACATTTTCGGTATATTAACCGAAAATAAAAGGCGAATTAATTTACTTGTCACCCTCTGGTAGTTGCCAACTAGGAGATACGTCGCACTGATTGTAAGATATACAGGAAAGCCTGAAGTAAATACCCATAAGAACTTTGGGCCAACTGTGATAATATCTGATAAAGTAGAATGTTACAGATTTAATGGGTAGAACACGGTGTTTAATTTGATTTGTGCGCCGACTAACTCGATGAAAGAGAATTAGTGACAACGACTATAGTTGTGTAACATTGACCACTAGCTGTGTTCTAGAGACACTTGGAGTCATTTGACTCTACTTTGCACTACTCGACAACTTTTAATTTATTAATAAAGATGAAAGAGCGAACAAACCTGCTATACAAGCAAATTCCTCCTTTCCAAAATGAATTTTGACTTTAAAAATTTTCTCATTTTCCATAACTAAAATTTTCATTGTTATTACTAGCAAAATGAATCAAAGAATTTTCATCGTGTACAGAGTTAATGTTCTCAAGCTAATTGACACCTTCTTCTGTTATTCGCTTAAAGCATTTTTCTGAATCATTATAGTTGAATCGCAAAATTTACAAATTTCGCACGGAAATTAAAAATGCTTCAGCACCAAGTCACGAATCTAACTTTTTGGATAACTTCGACGATATCGCGTTAATTTGAAAATTTGCATCCTTCGGTCCAAGTTCAATTAAGACGAATTGATCGATTTACGCCTATGATCCCGGATAGTCGTTCGTAGACCGCGTTGTCTGTGTCAACAGAAGGAACATTCCCTAGCAGAAACAGACGAAGAAACAGGGACAGGGATGAAACGATTTCCCCTTAGACGATTGGGTAACACGGGCATGGGAGAATTTAATCGCGTGCGGTCTCGATCCCATTCAAGCTTCGAATACGATTGCTATAGTAGTCAACCACCGTGAAGGATAGCATGGAACTCTGATTGTCAAGCATCGATCAGATCAAGATTGAGAAGTCGCTGGAGACGAGCTGTAGACTTTGACATTATGCACTTGTTGTACTTACGTAATACTAATAATAATAATAATACTATTATTATTATTATTATATATTAATAATAATTTACTCGTCAAATATTTTTTTATAAGAATAAATTATGCTATATCACATTATCACATTAGGGCTAAGATTCGCTAGATTTTTGTGAATTGGTGATATATATATGAAAATTTGATAATTGTAGGATTTTCTAGATTAAACTATAAAAATTAAAATTTTTAAAATTATAAATTAAAATACAAATTGAAATAAATGTAAAATATATACGTACTCGCGTAAATTTGTTCACAAAGCGCGAAATCCTTTGTCGAGATGTCTGTGACTATGTCGAATGATTGAGAAGGAAAGCATGTATATGAAAAGAGATAGATTTGGCTTTAAGTAAGGATACAAAGGCGCGAGGCAGGCAGAATTGAGAGTTGAGAATTGAGAAGAATTGAGAAGAAGTCAAAAGTAGACAGATTTGAGTTAAGACCTGTGAGAATCTTAGTGTAATATTTAAGTTAAATAAAACCTGCTTTGTTAGAAAAAGAGAGTTATTGTTTGTTAGACGCGCAGATCTCTGTCTGCATAGGATTAATTTAGCCAAAAATCCTACAGTATCATCCTATGTGAAGAATAATTTTCTCGAAATCGAAATTAAGAGTTAAAACTCAACGTCGTAATTGATTTAAGGAATCTTGCAATTTCCTCGATATTCTTCATACACGAGTGGTCCCTTTGCGAGCAATTTTCTCTGCGGAAGGAGAAGAAAGAGGTGGAAAAAGAAAGCACACCCGGCATGTAGATATAATAAATCCTCCATTTTATAGTCATATCCGCTTTTGCACGACGATTTCCCATATTCATTCGCCCCTTCGTGACCCGAGGCATTTTCACGATTGCCACGAAGAAAGTACGCGCGCGAGGAAACAAGGAATTAAGAAGGGCGTTGCCGTTTTATGAAGAAACTTCCTTTGCGCGTTTAAGATGCCTCGAGCGACAAGGGAGGGGGATGGAAGGTGTCCGGGTTTCTGGAGTTACCCTTTGAACGACAAAAATTTCATTCCCAGTTCAATTTCGCTTGCTAGATGAAGAATCTCGTTCTGACAATTTACAACGATTTCATTTCAATTGTTATTCTCTTAATACGTCAAATTTCCGACACCAAGCTTGCTTCCTGCGTTTAATATTATTTATTATTATTTGCTAATAATATTACTAAAGATTTTGCTAGAATAGAATTTTTTAATTTTAAAGTTTCAAAAATTTGTTAATTTTAAAGTTTCAACAATTTTTTGATTTTATTATTTTCGTAATCTATGCTGTCTGCATTTAATAATAAGTGTGAGGAATGAATATACGGATTTATTTTTGCACGTAGAATTGCAACTGGAAATTATAAAGGATAGCTATCACGAGACAAAGTTATTATACAAACACTAAAATTATGTTGAATAATTTCATCCGAAAATTTATTATTCTCCTACGAATTTTACTTGGTTCGATGAAATATTGATTTCGTTATTTCCATTGTTGGATCGTAATTTTTCACTTAATCGGTTTAGGTTTAATGGACGTCCGAGATTATAAATTGCATCGATTTTATTCCAAGCTTTGTCGATTCTATTGTACTTGTCCGAAGAAGCGCAGAGATTATACAGGGTATTAAAAAAAAGGGTTCAAGACTTTAAGGATTTATAGTACTCTCTGGAAGAAGCGAAGAATGTCTAATTAGAAGAAGGTCTTAAAGCCAATCCATTCGCTGAAAGACCGACTTTTATTATCTAGAAATATTCTACCAGTACGGTTTGGATCGTATTAAAATTATTAAATATAAATATTCAACAAATATTTCAACAAATAAAAAGGAGAAGTCACAAGCGATCTAATACTATGTCGAATCGAATAAGTAGCGCAGCCACGCCTCTGGTCAGACAGTGGAATAAAACGCCGACGAGTCACGCAAGTAGAACAGATCAACGCTTTACGAGTCTAGTGGAACAGTTTAATATGCAAACTCTTACTCCTCAAAAATACTTCCATATTTTTAATATTCCTAATTCAAAATTACACAATATTCCCACAAACTGTATAAAAAAAATTATTTTATCTCAAGTAACTATTAACGATTTCATTAAATTTGTTCATCACGATTAATTAAACTTAATAACTTTAGTTAAGTGTACAATTGTTCAATTCCGTCCAATTATCGTTCATTAAAAACCATTAATTATCGATACAAAATTTTTTTTAAAATAATATAGTTACTACAACTAGAAAAATAATTAAAAAAATATTAAAAGTGAAGGATGGATGATTTCGACACTCTTATAAGATAAATTAATTTATAACACACACAGAATCCCCAATAATACAATAATCGTACATAAATTTAAAATACTTACAGACTAACCAAAAATGAGAATTGATCAGCCACGGTAATGATCACATTCTGATCATAAATTTCAAAATTTGTGTCTATTTTAATGAAATAAAAATTCCAATAATTTATGCAGAAATTGTGTAGGAATTCCGTGACATGGAGATTGGAATACCCATGGTCAGTCGCGGAGAATGTACAAGAGGAATAGATAGCGACCTTCATTAGGTCTCCTTCGCGTTTAATCCACGATGAATGCCGTCGTCGAGGGGTGAAACAAGGAGTGTGTTCGCCGCGTGAAGAAGGGTACCTCTGAGTATTTGTAACCTTCGTCGCCGGCAGCCAAGTCGAGCCACTGACGGATAATCGTCATTCACAAGGCGGATTTCTTTTTAGGCTCCCTTCTGACTGCCTCCGCGCTTAGACACCAGCCAACCCTTCGACGCAGCGAATACTTGGAATACTCGAGGGTTCTCCTCGCGGGGGGTAACGAGAAACGCGGCTCGATTAAGACGTGAAAAAACTTCCTTGCTCCGAAAAGAATCTGCGAATGACAGACGGATCTCTTTTGCTACGAGAATGATCAAAGTTTGAACCTGTCCATATAATAAATAACACTCGGAATTGGACTGCTGTTCCAATTTATATTTGATTTTTATGGTATTCCACGATTTTATTATAAACTGAATGCAACATAATATTCCATAGGAAAATGATTTTAAATTACTAGATAAATTTCTACTCTTTCTCAGTGTTCTTACATCTATTCCTTCCACTTTTGCAATTTTCTAGCACTATTAATTTTGCACCCCATTCGAATAAAATTAATTATTTAATTCGAATAATAGGTCATAACAAATTTTATTAACAACATACACCCTTAGCGAATTTCATAATCACATAATTTTTTCCAAAATACTTAGTAGCAATTATAAAGAAGAGATTTAATTATTGAGAACCCAATGTTCTCAAATTCGTAAATTATTTCGTCCACACAGTCTACGGTTTTGAATGACGAATCGTCTAAATTAGCCCTTTAAAATTCCACAAGTTGCACCAAAGATTACCACGATAGCAGCTGAAAGCCATGTCATAAATAATCCGCGAAGACAGGTCGGAATACCAGAATACCACTTGTTATCGATGAAAGATTACCCAGCCCTCTTCAGTGACTCACCCGGTACGGTAAAATACACGTAAGCAAAGAGCGAACGGGAGCCGCGTTCTTTCTATGCAGTCACGAAAGGAAGGGAAGGAACAGTTGTTCGGTCTAACATATCCGTTGGAAAAAGTTTCACGACAAGTTAATAGAAGACCGCAGGCGGCTGGCGGTATTAAAGAAATGGCACGCTTGGCCAGAATAGAGCGGGACTGATCGTAATATTACTGACGGCCAGCCGTTTCTAACTTTACCAAGCGGGCATAGGGTAAGGGTAAGTTCCTCGAAACTTACCCTTGCAGCGAAATAATACCTTCCGTTGAATAAATAAAGATACCCGGGAATATTTGTAAGAGATATTCCAACTGGTGAAACTGGAGAACGCCCTATCTACCAAATGTCCCTAGCCAACGCAGTGAGCGTGTCTCTGGTGATACCAAACGCTTCGCGTGTCGGTAAATTTGCTCATAGAAAGTCGAAAAGTCGGGGGAACTGGCGAGAAGGTTGAAAATCAGGTTGGAAATAAGAGAAACGAAAAGATAGAGAGACGAAGCTGGTTAGAAGAGAGATAGACCGGCAGGCGGCGAAGGAGAACGCGAAGTTCGGCCTTAAGGGGTAACTTAGCTGTTCGGCTGTTCGGCGTGAAACTTAAGAACAGTATATAGGCGAGGTTAGACGAGACCTGAGGACTTTGGAGGACCAAGGAAGAGAAGCTGGTTACATGGTGCTCGACGTAGCGGAGAACAAGCCGGTTAGGTCTGCGACACATCTTGCGGCTCCTAGCCACAGGCCAGGCTCTCTTGCCTCTGTTTGTCTTGTTACTGACTGGAGAATTTCAAACTCGTTCGACCGGGCGAAATCACATTGTAATCAGAACCATTGTGCTGGAAAATCTTCTACTCACAGCACAGTTAATTAACCAGAGTCAGTGGTGCGACACGCAACCTACTCCATATTAGAGAATACAGGCACTCTGATGATCACGCGTGCGTATTCGTGCGTTGTTTATGCTCCCGGCAATTGTTTGATTAACGAAAGATACAATTTCGATAGTCGTCGATCAATATGCCATATGTTTCCACGATAAGCTAGTTGATAGTCTACCGTCATGGTAACTAACCTGTTGACTTTCTATGTACCTTGAACTATTGGTTATTTTTAGCTATACACCTTTCGTACTCGAAAAATAGTTTAATTTTTGTTCCATCGATAGGTATAAAATTATTTAAAAATTGTTTGCTTTCTTCTTGAGTTACTTTTTGATCTAATATCATAAAAAAGTAATAACCAAATAGTAAGTGTATTCTCTGATACGATACATGGTAAATATGAAGGTGTTGGAAAGATGAGTTTAGCTGTAGACAAAAATCAATCTAGGATGTAAGATACAAATAAATAGTTTATAAGGTATAAGTTCCTGGAAAAAATGTTTATATAAACATTTAATGGGAGTTGGGGGTTTGGACGTACCCTTTTGACACTCTCTCAGGAGTAGGATACAGCTGCAGATGGGTCTTGGGGGGTTGATCAGTCTGTCAAGAGAAGCACTAAAAGAAACATATACCTTTCTTGAAAAATAAAAGACTTTAACATATATCGTAATTATTTTACTATTAAAACCCATAATTCTAAAAGAAATTCTTGGTAGCATTCATTAATGACTTTGTAACTATTTTCCCACAATTATTTGAATTAAATATTCACTTATGGAAGGTGGTGTATATTATGTACGTTTCTTTTTCTTGTTCCTTCTCGACTTATTTTTATATCTAGTACTATTACATTATGCCAATAATAACCAAATAGTATAATATATTTTCTAATACTATACATGGCAAAAATATAAAAGATATTTAGTATCATTTATTAGTGACTTTGTAACTATTTTCCCACAATTATTTGAATTAAATATTCACGTAATCAAATGTTCACTTATGGAAGGTGGTGTATATTATGTATGTTTCTTTTTCTCGTTCAAGTATCGTGTATTATTTCACCATTGTCTATCGAATTGCCTTCCTGAATTTCTCCAGAGACTGGCCAAGCTGGTTCACGTAAATAATTGAAGCCAGGGCCACATAGTTCTACGAAATAATGTGGTTGAATCAACATTATTCGGCCGGAGGCAATTTTTCAAAGGAACTTACCGTAAGAACGATTCGATAAAAGCGAATAGCAAGCCCGGGTACCACTTATTGACAAGTAATTCCGTGAACCCCGCGCTGGCCAAGGGTAGAGCGGTAAACAAAGAAGTTGAAGGAAAGTTTAGCGCGGAAAAGAAACGAAGCTCCGCGATGAAGTTTGCGATCTCTACTTTTGATTAAATAACAAACCCCGCTGCCCGGAAAACCGAGTAGTATTAAGCGATACCGTTTGTATTGAGCAGAACCTTCGAAGGGACTTACGAAAGTTGCAACTTCGATGAATTCCTAGTCCTGTATCACTTTGATACTGCTGATTGTTGTACAAATAATTTGCAACGAAATTAGTGGAACTAGAGGGAAAGTAATTCAAAATTTTACTTCCTTGATCTACTTATGGTGTGGTCATTTTGATTTCAATTTCATTTCCTTGATTTTAATTTCATTTTTTGTTTTAGCTGTATACGTGTGACTAAATTCTTACGTTATTAAAATTCTAGACCTAATTTTTATTTTATTAAACTTCTCTGTATAATATAAGAATATTTTATATATTTTTTTAAAGGCACCGGTAGTTGATTGGCACGAAATTTGAGGCAACTGGTAATTTGAGGCGAGAAAAAGGGCGTAGTCTAAACTAGAAAATTTTATTTTCGCGTATTTTATTTATTTTATTATATTTATTTTTTTCTACATTTTTAGAAGACAGAATTTTCCAATTTAAAAAATTATTACAAAATAATTCCGGTTGGAGGAGCTCGAGAAGAATATTTTTTATTTTTTTTCAAAGGCACGGGTAGTTGATTGACACGAAATTTGAGACAATTGGTAATTTGAGGCGAGTAAAAGGGGATAGTCTAAATTAAAAAATTTTATTTTCGCGTATTCTATTTATTTTATTATATTTACTATTTTAAGAATTTTAGTGGAGTATTTTCCTATTTAAGAAATTATTACAAAATAATCCCGGTTGGAGGAGCTCGGTAAAATTGATTTAATGCTGGATTGCAAGATATGAAGCGTTCTTAATTGTTAGATTAATTTATCCCATCGCATGGTCTGAAACGATTCCTGAAGATAGACGTTAAACGACTATTCGATTCGACGAAGAAGGCCGAGCGAGCCTAACCACTCAGGCAAGTTTACAGAAATTTTGTACATCGCGGAAAGTTTCACAATTAGTCTTGGAAGTTTCATAATTTTGCAACTTTGGCCGTCCTGTTTTGCTGCAGCACATTAGTGTGCTCGGTTTAATTTATCATTTCATCTCCTTCACTTGGAACTCGACTTTTCTCTTCTCTGCCCAGTTCTTTCCATCTTTACTTATTTCGCGTTGTTCCAATAGCGATTCCGTCTTCGCTTTTTTCCCTTCTCCTTTCCTCGCTTCATACCTTCAATCTCGCGTACCGTGGTGTTTACAAAAACAAATTAAATCCCAATCTTGGCGGAAGTGGTCTTAAAAAGCGAATTATAGAACGATACTTGTTAGTATGACATTATGATGGCCACTTTCAGACAATAACAGCTTGTCTTTAAAATGTTTCACTGGAAAATGTGTCGTTTATGGCGATTCAATTTTCTTCGAGTTTAAATTTGTATAATTGCCTTCATTTGAATATGAGGGAAATAAAATTTGTGTATTAAAAGCGTTTGATTTGTTGGTGATAATTTAATTCTATCCTTCTTGGATCAATATGTTCCAAGATTATATCAATATCTGATTAACACTTTGACTGCCACGGTGGTCATTGGTGACCAGTGTACTTGAACTACTTAAACTACATTGAACAACATTGAATGAAAATTGACAATTGGTACATTTTGAATATAACCGCTAATTAGAGGATACTTTGAAATAAAAAGTACCCCACTGAACAATTAAAAATTTTTATTAGAACATCAAAAAAATATTAGAACAAATTTTACATCTAGCGGTGCGCTCCCGAGGCGTCCTGAGGGAAACATGTAATTTCGGCAGGGCAGACAACGGTTTAAACGAAGATTAAATATCAACAAACACTGTTTTTAACCTTTTGCACTCGAGAGGCACCTCTCAGTCACCGTTTAATCAAATTATAAAGATCATTATTAATTAATATCTCAAATTTAAAATTGTCCAACGACGCGTGGAATATCGAGGTAAAATAATTCTGTCTTACAATTAATCTGCACTTCTTAGTTACCGTTTTGAAAATAGCGTCGACTTTATGGCAGGAAGTCTTCGAATTACTATGTTTCTGTAACCAAAATATCGCCGAGTGCAAAGGATTAAATATTTTTTTTATGAAACTTGAAATATTTAAATTTTATATTTTATATTTCATAATTTATTATTGTAATATTTCATAACATTTTATAATCTGAAATTTTCCAAAAAGTTCTATTTTTGTTCATCGAGTCATGTCGGATTTGTGTCTCGAAGGGATACGAACATGTAAGTAGTATAAGTAAAGGATACAGCAGGCTCAATGTACAAATATATCTAAATAAAAGATAGATCGCAATAATTTAGTTTAATCGATACACGATTCTTCAGGAAGCTTATCAAATTTTTATTCCTGCTTCTTGTATAATATTTGTTTTTCTTTTAACATATTTTCTTTGTATAAGAAACACGTTTATTATCTCCAAAGGCGATCTTAATTTGCCAGAAAAATTCAACTTTAATTTCTTACACATATATCCCTGGTATTTGCTTCTCTTACTTCTCTCGAATGCCTGTTCAAGTAAGGTAAGTGGAAAGTAATTTCTTATGCTTCAAACCTGCGAAACGTTCTTCCTAACACAATATTTAGTACTACATCAAAGTTGAAGTGGAGTGCTCATCAGATGTAACCTCCTTCCAACGTTCTTCGGTTGTAGATGTTTGTCGACGACACGTAATTTCGGCTTGTAGTGTTTGTGTTCTTGCGATGGCCCGACGTTTCACGCGACGCTTACGCTTAAGTACACTAACGTTATCGATTTCGGCGTCGCGACGCGTCGTCCTGATGTGTATGGATTTTGAATGCCTATCCAGTCACGTCCAGAAATTAGACATTTTACTTCGTTATTCTAAATCGCGCAGCGTGACAATGTAGCTTCTAGAAAAATTTAATATTCTACAGTGTCTAATATATATATTAACCCTTTGCACTCGGCGATCTTTTCGTTACAGAAATATAGTAATTCGAAGACTTTCTGCCATAAAGTCGACGATATTTCCAAAACAGTAAATAAGAATTGCAAATTAATTATAAGACGTAGAATTATTTTACCTCGATATTCCACGCATCGTTGGATAATTTTAAATTCGAGATATTAACTAACAACGATCTTTAGAATCTGATTAAATGGCGACTGAGAGTCACCTCTCGAGTGTAAAGGGTTAATATAATTTCACTAAATTTTTGAATATACTTTACTACGATTTTTCTCTATTTTATTATATTCCTATATTTTGTATACACCTTGCTATATTGATTGTATTTTTTAAATATATTTCATTATTTTTTCCATACTTTTGGTATATTTTATTTTATTCTACTGACTCATCAACTTTTACCAAAAGTTAGGATATGACGAATTAAAATTGCAATTTCATTCTATCTAAAATAGTAATAATAGTAAGGTCTGTAGTATCTTTTCCAACGGCTATTAAATCGTTGAAGTAGCGTATCTTTTACGTATACGATCGAACTACTTCTTCATTAACGACGACATTTCAATTTATCTAAGCATCGAAACGAGATCGTCTTGATCAAATTACTCATGGGAGGTCTCGTAAAAATTGGCTTGCACGGAGGATCACGAAATCGTTATCGAAGTCGCCTGTCACTTTATTTCTTATCAACCAGTTCGTAATAAATTCTATTACGCGATTATCTCGGTAGGTTTGTACGTATCGCAGAAATGAGATCACAATTTACTTATATACCAGTCATCGTCAAATTCTATAGACAGTTCAATTTTATTTAATCCACCATCTCAACGAATGCAAACGAGTATTTAAATAAAAATAAAGATACGGTTAAAACTAATTTTTCCAAATATTATTTTCAAATAAGTAAAAACAATCCTGTACAAATTGACATACAGAATTATTTTATTTCGACATTTCGTGTATGCTAAATTATTTTAAATTTGGTATCAATTATCTATCTCTATAACTTTATCCAGTTATCTCTAAATGTCATTTCTGGAGTAGAAAGGAAAATAAAATATCACGATATATACATAGTACTTTAATCCTTATTTCAAGCATTATTTAACAAGACTGTCCAAGGACTCCAATACACTTTTATTTTTAACGAAATAAAAATTATTTTTAACAAAATGCGGTGAAAACTTTTTAGCACTATAACTTAGCACTTTCTATTTTGGAAAGAGAAGAAATTCTAAATTCCCGTGTCCAATGAAAAATTCCACTTCTTTTTTTAAATAAAAGGGAATAATAATTCGAGTACTATCAATATCCCCATGATGACGTCACTGAGTGGAAAGCGTTACACAAACACTTCGTGATCCAAATTTTATGATATCGTGGGTTCTACATTTTATAATATTCTACGTTTAATAGCACTTGTCATGCGCAATGCACGTTGCACGAAAGAATCCATAAATCAAAGCAAGCAAAGAAGCCGCAAATCCTAACAACAACAATGCAGCCTATCCTCAAAATATCCGGACTGGAAATGAATTTTCAAATCCGTGAAACCCAGTCACAATCAATCCTAACAGACATTGAAATTCGAACACTATTTCCTCGATCCGTATTCCATGAAGCCATCCCGTCCACCAATACTGCACTAGCAGAAGGCCTGTCCCGGAGATTCATGAAACGAGGAACAAGAAGGTTACATTTCCCAAGGGAGACAGTATTCTCCTTTCATTTTCAGACTTATTTCCATCCTGGATGGAAAGAACCTGGGCTGTACTCCTCTAAGACAGCCCCGACTAAGTTAGGAAGGGTCCATGGGGATTGCGGGCTCAGTGCCATCATCCGTTCTACGACGCGGAAATCAATCTCAACAGCTTCTTCGTATCAATCTCGCATCACACCTGAAGCACATCTAGGCCACAGTCTGAGAGTCACCGTTCGTCTCTGGGCTTTATCCTTTCGAGCAGAGGCCAACGTCGAGGCGTTAGACAAAAGAGGGAAGCCTGTCGAAGGCCCGGAACGCTTGTCTGGAAAAACGATGGGCATATTGGCCACGCTGTGCAGCGGTGAATCAGTTTCTGCTAGGGAAACTCCGCTGAGAGAAACATCAATTCCGGTTGAACGCCGTGAATACAAATTGCACCATCTGACGCTCGTTAAGAAGTCGTGCAACTCGTGGGAGATCGTATTTCTTTCCTTCCTGATTTAGACAGCGTTTTACGGCGTTTTAGAAGCTCTGACTGGGAACTGGTGTTGAGGAGATCGCTAGGCGAGCAAAAGTGAACAGCGATTAATTGAACCTTGTTTCATTTCCACTTACTTATTCGATTCGTGCAGGGTGTTAAGGTATTATGTGACGAATTTCATTGACTATTTAAATTTTGGAAATATTGGTGAGAATTGGTACAATTTTGGAAGTGTCTTTTGGGAATTTTAAATTTGTGTAATTAAAACGATTCTTTCTGGTATAAAAAGGAATTTTTTGATTTTATTTGGGAAGTAAAGGGTAATAATTATCTAATATCACTATAATATAGAGTAATAAAATACTCTAGTAATAATGAAAGTGACTAAAATAAATTATAAATAAAAATATATAGTAAATAAAATAAATATTTTGTTGAAGTATATCTAAAAAATATTTATGAGGAAACGTTTTCTTAAATATTATTCCAATTGCATATTTCTTAATGAAGTTCAGTTATAGATCCTGCAAAAATATTAATTAATTTCAAGTCTCCAAATTAAGTTCTTCCGACATACAACAAATTTAACAACGTAATAGGAGCAAAAAGCTTCGAGTATATACTATGAAAAATTACGTTTGGGACAATATGACAAATTTTTAAATTGCAATAGCCGAGTACAATGACGTATATTCTTCAGGTTGGGTTATCTCAACTAGCGTATAATTTATGAACTCTCTTGACCAACGTATGGCTTGTGGATTTCTGAAAAAGGATCAGTCTAATCTACCTGTGATATATGAACTTCAGGCTAAAGCTTATGGCGACCCCTACATGGGATTCATGGTCTCATAAACAGGAACTGCTGTAATCCACATTTGACTGATACACTCACTGGTAATTAATATTCTCAATTACGTGCAATCAATTTACATAGGGACTTTATTTCTTAATTTTTTAAAATTATATTAGGATAAACTTTAACAGCGATGAGATCGACGATTAAAATATGAAAATAGATTAAAGAAGAATAAAGAAGACACAAATCTATATGCCATTAACTTAATTCGTAGACTAAAGTAATACCGTTAGTTTATAATTCGTTGAGTCAACAATTATTGCAAACGACAACAGGATCGGCGATTGAAACGTGGAAATAAATTCGAGGAAAATTGTTGCGTCGATACGGAAGTGGGAACAATACGAATGAAGAAGAAACGAAACTACTTGCTATTAACTTAAGGGCCATTCGTCTGTCTAGCGAACCAATACCACTCTCCAACGATTCGTTGAACCGACAATTATTACAAGCAGCACGGCCGGTTTCCAAGCCACTGATCGATGCACGTCCGTTGTTATAACTACTGTTTACCAATTAGTCGTTTCACAATTATAATTGCTAATTGCACGCACCTCCGGATGGTGTTCACCACCGACACCAGAGCCACCGGTGCCGTCCATTTGCCCGCGAAACCAACCCACAAACGTACGCGCCGTTAATTTTAAACGGCACTCGACAAAAATACCCACCGTAGCTATAGGGCTCGATAAATTGAATTTCTATCAATAATGCACCATCTACCGTAGAAATTTATTAAAGTCCGATAGTACTTCACACGTGTATTTTTCAAAGCAGAGTTTGCGAGAATAGACAATTATATTTTTCAACCATTTAAACGTCAAACAGGTTTAACGTTGTTTAGAATTTATATCGAAAGGTATATTGTATCGAATCACAATTGATACGCGATTGGATTCTACTCCAGCGCCATCTTAGACTTACTGGTACGCGCACGAACCTCGGCCACGCCACCTAGCGTATTTTAGCACAAACTAAAACCATTATCCCTAAGAAGATACTAAACCAAACATCGCTATTAACGAATAAATTAATTATTTTCAATCTTATACCATTAAGTTGAGCAAGAAATAATCGGTATTGTATAATATAAAATAATATTTCTAATAAATAAATCCAATTAAGAACATTGCTTCGTGTAAAGAAAAGGGCATCATCTATTGCAAAGGTCCCCTATGCTGCATACAGGCCAACCTAATATTTTATTTAAAGCCACTTCTTAAGTTAGGTAGCACCTATTAGTGGTGGATGAAATATCAATAACAATAAGAACAATTCAATTAATTAATTTCTCGCAATCACATTCTCACACATATTTTCACTATTACAGCTCAATTACAACTGACCTATGCCCAATCTCTCTGGTTTGTTCTTTCTACTTTCATAATCCATTAGATATTATCATCCCATGCATACTTGTCCCACTCATCCCTTTCTTACAGACATCGCTGCTTTATTATATCACACATGTATATTCAAAATCTATGTTAACCATTACCACTACACAGACTGTTACAAAAGATTTCTAAACCAATTGAAAACTCTATACGAGTAATAGAAAATGTCTAACCAACATATGTAAATCCAACGCCAATTTTTCTCTGCAAAAAGTAATTTATTATCATTAGTACTAAAACTATGAAACCAATTAATTGCAAGCAAAAATTTTTCTTCGCAAGTTCTATGAAGCATTACCTCTTCTACGCTTCTTTACTTATTCTTGAATACATTTGTGCACTTAAATGCAAAGTAAAAGTGGCCATTACAGCTTATTTTGACATTGACTACACGATGCAACAGAAAGAGATGTTCATTTGTATTGAAGGACAGCGTTATACATCGTCTCCGACGTTTTGAAACCGATGTGGAAAAATTTAAAGCTGTAGCGGAGCAAGCTTTTGCATTACGTGGTGTAATTCCAGTTGTAGACATTATTAGTAGGACTATGTATGCTTCTTTTCGTTGTAGTGGTTGTCATAGAATGAGTGTGAGGAATGTTTGTGTGTAAGAATGTATAATAACATCATCCCATCAGAACATAATAAATTACAACTATAATGAAATCCTAACATGTGGTATGAGTGTGAGGAATGTTTGTGTGGAAGAATGTATAATAACATCATCCCATCAGAACATAATAAATTACAACTATAATGAAATCCTAACAACGTAGGTACATAAAAAGCAATATTGAGCCAGCGAAACGTCCAATACACTTATCGGATCATTCTCATCCAAACGAACCTTCGGCATCAGACCCGAAACCGGTCTGACAACCGTCTACCTTAGCAGAATCCTATACTTAAATAGCCCCACCGAGGAGAGTCGCTTCTTTGAAGTTTCCGTTTCAATCAACGGAAGCGAGTCCTGCCCTATCGCCATATCGTCCAGCCCTTATTGCGCTGGAAAGTTGGTCGATAAAAAGGAGCCGGATCGATGGGAAAGTTTGAACGTGACTATTCCGCGTTCCTCTGCAGTTCGAGCGTATATCATTCATAATTTACGAGGTCGTTTGATATTCGTGCCAACCGCCACGAAGATACCCGCCCTACGTGAGAAAAGATATATATATATATACACATATATATTCGCGCGAGAACTTCATGGCTAGACTAGAATAAAGGATGGAGCTGTTGAACCGTGGCTACGCGCAGGTTAGATCCTATTCGACGATACGGACAAGTTAAGGAAGATACCGAAAGGATATCGGGATCGCGGCGATTGAACGCGAATGCTCGGAGAGACGAAGCGAGCCCGCGAGCTGGAAAACTGATTCCCATCCAGTTCGCAAGTGTTCGCTACCGACTCTTCGAGAAGTGAACTCTCTCGTGGATTTTTCTTGCCAACGGATGCTCGATCGAACGTACCAACGTAAGGAGATCGATTGACGCTGGAAAGTGGACGAAGATTGAATCAGCCGGTAAAACGAACGAGTCGTTCGCAGCACTTTTTGCATGAGCGATTCCTGTGACTTGACGCTGCTCCGAGAGTCGCAAGCTCGAGAGACGTTTGCCGGCATTAAAGGGCCACCTGATTCGCGACAGACCTCCAATCTCCTCCCTTTCCACCTCCTTTGGGATTTCTGCTGATCTTTCGTCTCCTTGCACTTTACATGGATTTTGTGTACTTCGTTTTGCGCTGTTTTGCAGTCCCGAGGCTTCCATGCCTTCCTGATCGAATCTTTATTAGCTATGGTGGTTATGGGAGAGCAAGGTTATAAGTTACTTTCTGTAAATTCGCCACAGATTTTCAATTTCAGAATTCTGTTGACTTTTCCTCCTCTTTTCGTGCTATTTAATCATTTCCTTTTATATTGGTTCATCTGGATGCTTTGGCATAGTGCTGAACGGTTTATTAGCTGTAGAGACTGAGTTAAATTACTTCGTGTAGTATTTCCCACTCCTCTTGAGATTTATGTTAATCTTTCGTCGTTGCGTGTGTAATAATACAGTTTTCTAATTTTTCGTCCTATTTTCAGCAATTATTTTTCATATTAGGCGCTTGGATCAGTGATTGATGGATTTTCCATTAGCCCTAAGATCGCGTCAGAAAGTGTGCCATTGGATTTTCAGATTATTATACAGGATAAATTTTTTAATTTTTGTTGTAGTAAAATTAAATAGTAAACTCTACATCCTAGCGATGTTGGGACGATCCCTTTGTTTTGTCTTTTGTCTCCTGCTTTGTGGAGACGTCCTGTGACCTACGTGGCCCTAAACAGGTCCGTTCGATAAGGATCTATACAGTTTTTCCACCGTTTCCACTGACTACTACTTCTTTGCGTTATAACCCCTTTAACATTTACTACTATGAATAATTCTGCAAAAGTCTGATGAAGATACGTAAATAATATTGCATAAATAATATAATAAAAGATAATTAATATCTGACTAAACCAATTTGACAGTAGATATTCGAATAGAATATCCTGTCAAAAAATATTCAGAGAAATAGTTTTATAGAGGAGTGTGTTTTCATATAATTTTGAAGCTAATTTTAATTAATTATACAATTTTATCCACCTCGCTGCTGTACCAGAACTGTCTAATTAGAATAGCCTGTACTTCATCAAAGGAGTCTATACTTTATTTCACATTTTGATACTTATTTCAACTCACTGATCACTATTCTGGCTCGCTTGCCAAGTCTCCTTATCAAGACTGGTAAAGACAAAAACGCAACAGTTGTGGCAGCGGTGTTCTTGTCGGATAATCGAATCGATGCAGCAGTGCATCACTGGTAGGGAATATTCTAGGCGAAGAATATTCAGTCGCTAACAAGGTTCTAAACAAGCTTCCATTATGTTTAGAAAATACGGCGGAGAATTCTGTTTAAGGAGGCATCGCTACTTAAAATAGCTGGATCTCCGTTGCAAATTGATACTAAAGAAATAACGACCGACAGACGGCTCGTCATAGGCGCGGACGTTTTAATTACGTGGAAGAATAAGATACTCGGATCCTTCTTTCTTGTTCCAACAACGGAATCAACGTCAATCAAGCAACTTCGTAACACGTTCAACGAACACGGCCCCTTCGTTTAATTAAACCGTGCTACCACGGTCAGCAGCATCAGTGATTACATGAGAACTAGATAGGGAGGCTAACCCACGATCTATTTTCCTTTTATCACTCTTTTCATAATGACGTTTCAAAACATTTCCACGGTTAAAGCTTAATGAAACTAAACTGACTAAACTTGCGTCATAGTGTATTAAAAATCCACCCATCTTACAAAAATGTAAAATTTAAAATAAATAACATCGAAAATGGAATTGGAGAACAATTAGAATTATGATTTAATAATAATTATGAGTAATTAATTATTTTTGTACTATTTTGTATATGAATATTTGAATTTGTTATTTATACAGTTTTCATGCCACTTTTATACTTGAAATTATTTTCTTTGATCCTTTTTAATACAGGTCGTGATTTTGGGGATGAATTAAAAAGGGAATTGAAAATTCGTGTTCTTGATATATGACTAATTATGCGTTTCAATATTCATGTACACGAGTATTAAAAGCACCTCTATTACGCGTATTTAAATTTGTTAATATATACACGAGAATATATGCACCTATATATAGTTATGATTATATGTACGTCTGTTTCCAAAAAATATTAGTTCCTTTTACAAAATAAATGAACTTTAGATTCCTGGTATCAAAACAGAAAATTAATCGACCACTTTCACAAGAAAGAAAAGGGAGGAAAAATGATGGAATATTGTAAAAATTAAATACTTTATTTTTCTCACAGATTCTAAATATAAAACTAAAGCAGACCTCTGGAGATCATAACACGTATAAAGTGAGTCACTCGAAGCTATTTATAGATTATTTCTTACGAGGAAGAATGTTTTAAACAATAATATAACAATTTTTGTTATCGATATACGAAGGTCACCCTATTTACAATTCTCATCGACGCTAATTACCATAATTTAACAAAAAGAATTAATTTGCTGAATTAATACACGTGCTTTTCCTCTGGAAATTAAAATTAGAAATCGAAGTACCCACTGAAAGAATTGCATTATCCATATTTGACGGAAGCGAAAGTTTGTCGAAATGGACAATGGTAATTTGTCCGTGACACGTCAGACGGAAGAAGGCCTGCCATGGGAATTCAATTAATTCTCCTCGATATTCGCTCGCTTGGTCCGTACCCGTTAAAATCCACGAACGATTGCAATCGCTTTTGGTGCTCCTTTTTCCCCTCGTCACCTTCTTTTTCCCGATCCCAAAGTAACCGCCGAAGTCCGTTCCTTTATTTAAGGTCCATTGCTATTCGGGATTTAAAAAAGGACGCGGAAAGGGGCGGAAGAGTATGGAAGATGGCGGGCAAGGAAGGATTCACGAGCGGAACAGAATGGATGATAAATTTGGATAACCGTGAATCGTTGAAATTCGTACCATAGTCGGTACAGACGTATGCAAATGAACGACATACGTCATCAATATGCACCTAGGAAGTTAAATTATTCCGTGGATGAAATGCTTCTCTCGGTGATTCCCGACGAAGTTGAACGAGGTCATTGATTTAACGCGTTACAAAGTTATGGTATTTTGTATCGTATTATGCTTTGTAATTCGACAATGAAAGGCCATTATTTGTTTCGTATAAACGTAAATAATATAATTATACCGTTGCAGGTTGTAATGGACTCGTTGTTATTTCGAATTGTTTCAGAAATTCAGTTTCCAAAGCGATATCGCTGGCATTCTCGTTACTGAAAGTATTTGGGAATTAAATTCCTGCCTTGCTCACGTTCCTTGGGTTTATTATAGTTTTTCGTTATTTTTTGATAAAATGGGAAACGAATGAGTCCGAGTCGAAGCTTTGATATGTAGTGCATTTATTGTCAGTGTGCCTGTAACTACCACTTTGATTGATTTTTATTATTTTTTAATTAATTTTAATATTAATTTTATTTTATCAGAGATAATATTCAATTTTTCTAATTGGTGATATTCTTTACTTTTTTCGAACACACTCGATATATTGGATATTTTTTAAATTGACAGTTTATTTCTAAATCGATATTTAAATCCATCTATGCTGACTGAAATAAATATCATCCGATTTTGTGATTCTTAAAAATTTTTATCGAAGACACTATAAAATAATATTCTGTTTTTCAAAAATTCTTTTTCAGAATATATATAAATAACTTTTAGAAAGTTATTATAGTATTATATTAGTACTATTTGATCATTTATTTGATATTCATTGGTTATATGATGTTAGAATTATATTTATCCCTAAAGTAAACAGATCTTTCTTTATTTTCTTGTCCTCGAAATTTGAATCCATTCCTCGAAGAATCGCGCTATTTTGTGAGTTTTCGATTTAGTAAGGGTAAGTTAAACATCGTATAAATGGAAGCTACAGAAGCCCTTGGTCCAATATTAGATTAATGCTAAAGTGGAGTAGTGTTGATCTTAATCAAGGAAATAGATGGAACATCTATATTATTCAACTAAACATCCAACTGTACCTATACTCCAATGTTATATTGACTTACTATAAACCTAAAATTCCAAAATATCGACGCCAAACACTGCGTTTAAATGCGTTTAGCCTTTCAACTTTCATTTATCTAGAACCTAAACGTGCATATGAATCTTTAGATTTGTTAGAATTTGATCTCGTCATTCGATAAACGATCATCGTTTTAACATACGTCAGAAAATAAATGTTATTATGTATATTTTATAAATTCAGATAACTCACAGAACAACTTCAGATTTACATCAAATACGAATTTATTAAGAGACTTATTATTAATTCGCAAGTTTCTTGCATTAATTCACAATAACTTCTTATCTCTAAAAACATTGTCAATTTCAAAAAAGAAAAATTTGAAATCGCCATATGAAATACGAACTTTCCTAGATCTCGAGATATATCATAGGAGAAAAATCTGTAAATCCTATATAATAAGTCACAATATCTTCTTACTCCCAAAAATATTATCAATTTCATAAAAGAAAAATTAAAAATTACCAATGAAATTCGAACTGTTCTAAATGCCAAATTAACACGAGACCTATCATAGGAGGAAAATCTGCAAATCCTATATAATAAGTCACAATAACTTCTTTTTATTCCAAAAAGATATCATCAACTTCATAAAAGACAAATTTTTAATTCCCATATGAAATACGAACTTTTCTAGATGTCAAATTATCTCGAAACCTATTATCGATGGAAAATCTAGAAATCCTGTATAATAATTCACAATAACTTCTTACCCCTAAAAATATTATCAATTTCATAAAAGAAAAATTTTAAATTGCCATATTAAATACAAACTTTCCTAGATACCAAATTATCTCGAAACCTATTATCGATGGAAAATCTGGAAATCCTGTATAATAATTCACAACTTCTTATCCTCAAAAATATTATCAATTTCATAAAAGAAAAACTTTAAATTGCCCTATGAAATACGAACTTTTCCACATGCCAAATTACCTCAAAACCTATCATAGGAGGAAAATCTGCAAATCCTATATTCGCAATAACCTCTTCGTATCCCCCAAAATATCGTCAGCTCCGTAACACAAAGTCTTGGAATTTTCGCTTCGAATTCCTGCAACGAACCCCTAGAACAAGCATATAAGGAGTTAATTCCTTCATCAGCCGTAACGTAATCGAAACAACGCGAACGTGATCTGAGCCAGGACTACGCACCGGTGGAAATCTTCAACATCGATCATGCGATGCGGTACCACGAAGCAGGCTTTCAAGCTCGTGTGTGGTTCAAAGGCACGTGGATCAGTAAGGAATGTGTCAAAAGCCCAGGCTCCACGATTATGCGGCTTCTCCCTTCGTAAACGTACATGATAGATGGCACGTTATGTCCATGCATTGAATAGCGAATTAAATTCTGCTTGCTTCACAAATTTACCCTTCCGCGGTTTATCTGCATCAGACACCTGTCGTCTATAGAATTCAGTTTGCCTAGCTACGTTGCACGCATTCCACGTGTGAAATGCCGATAATGAGGTTCCCTGTTGACGAAAGGAAAGATCGTGAAACTGGCTGTGTACCACCCAGCCAACGCGTCATAAATGTCACACGTATGAGCCGCGCGAACATCGACAGAGGCTCGGACCAACTTTGGCAATTTAGCCGTGAAATTAAAATTTGCCCGCCACCGGATGAATTAAATGCATCGTATCGAGTGCATTTTCACGGCTCGTTGATTAAACTACATTGAATCGCGCGTTACGTGGCGCGCGAATAATTTTGTCCAGCCGGAGTGTTAGGTGATGTATGGATATGGAGATAAAGGTGGAAATTATGGCACTTTTTTGAGAGAGATGCACCAGGAGATCTATGATGATTTCGTGACAGGGTGTACGGTAATACTCGATTAAATTTATATCGACTCTTCCCTCACTCTTCGCTAACCACTCTTTATTGAAAAAATATGTAGGCAGCGAAGAGAATTTTAATTTTTATAATTTTCGTCTTACTTTTTTGAAAATAATAGGTACCAAGGCATTACTGGAATCTTCACGATTAAAACAATTTTAAATAGTTTATGAATCGGGTTATTTCGTTATGGTGTTACGTATCATTTTGGTGTCTATATTTAGTTAATTATTGTAATTAAAATTAGGCCGATTTATGTCGTGTTTGGACTCATTTTATCTGTAACAAATCTCGACGATGCATTGATACCAATTTTACAAGGATAATATAAAAATTATAAAATATAAAATTTTTTTACTCGTCATGTTCCATTGAAGTATCCATAATTTGGATAATTACTATTCAACGTAATGTATCTACGTCACTTCCTGTCTTAATATTTCTTCTTCTTCCTTATCTGACATGCTTGAATAGATTTCTAGAAAAAAGATACCGTATTTGCGAAAATTTTACTATTGGCTGTTGAACTCGGTTAAATTTAATCGAGCATTTCTGTAAATTTGTATCCTTTGATAGGGGTAAATTTTGTGGATGAAATACGAGGGTAAATTTTGTAAATTTGCTGTGTATATCTCGTTTACCTTTGTGTGAATTGTTAACGATTTATATTTTTAGGATATTTTTATGTTTTTTAATAATATAGGAATTTCTTTCAAAAATAAAAATAATTAAAATATTAAATGTACAGACAATATGGATGAAGAATAGATATGGAAACGAAATTTTCATCATCGAGAACAATGTATGTCTGACACGAAATAATTTAAAGTAATAAAGAATTATTCGATTCATAACAGATTTAAAGAGCGGGCATTTTTCACAAATTCGATAGAGATTGTTATCGCGTAGATGAATTGGTTCCTCCTACCAATTTCTCAAACAAAGCGGAACTAATTTTACATAACGAATAAAATAAATTTTCACGGATGGTCAATCGTATAACAATTTCCTGCATTTAAACCAAAACTGGGATCAATTTACGCCTATTAATTTACAATGGTAGTCGGGCTGCCGAATGATATACCTATGTACATGGTAAAATATTTCGGCGATACATGTAATCCAACTGGTGTACTAAATTTCTGTATTTTGATAGAAGATATCCCGATTCAGATTACACTAATTGCAATCAGTAGTCGGATATGCGAAATTCGTAAACATGAGTTTAATCCAAGATAGATGCATACTATGTGATAGGAAAAAAAGAATACTTTACGTTACAAATAATTAGCATTGACAAATAATTATTCATACTGATAATTAAAAAGGCTATTATTAACACTTTATAGCAAAAATTTAAAAGTTCTGAATAATTGTGAACTGTGAATTAAATCGTTGCACATGTCTAATAATTTGCATAATAATACTACCAATATTATTAAATATTTATTTTATTTAGTAATTTTTATTTAAAAAAAAAAATGATAATATAGTATCTTCTCAAATGGAACATATACTAAATTTAAATAACAATATTTGTTTTCCATTTGAAAGAAATTGGAGAAATACTACGTTTTCCTCGTGGAAAATAAAATTTGAATTATGAAATAGGTTCCTAATTTGGGAAAAACTGGAAAAATATCTTCCTCCGATAAAGAATTAAAATTTAATAACAATATCGATTCTCTATTTATAGTAAATTAACAAACTAATAATTTTCCGAATAATAATCGTGGAACCTTATTTAAAATAATTTGATAAAATATTAAATTTTTGATGGAAAAGAGTAATATTATCCTTGATGATTTGATAAAGATCAACGAGTCGTTACGTGACAATATTTCATTACACGACGTGTGCATTACATGTATCAAGTATTCCATAAAATTATATATACCGAGTTTTTCCAACAGAATTATCTTGAAAGTTATATTTTCATGAAATTTCAATTTTCTGAACGACAAAAGTTATAAGCTGCAAGCGATTATCAGCCTTTAGAATTAACCATTAGACTCTAAAACTAACCCCTAGTGGCTGGTTAAAAAGTTCTTCAGAGTGAAGGACAGTGGTTGTATACGTGTTATCAGACACACTGTTGTTTAACGATGCTTAGAACGGGGAAAGGTAACGCAGTTATCCCTAATCATTATAATTATCCCCATAAATAAGAACGTTTCTCTACCGTACTTCTGTTTTTTCCCTTCCCATCGTACCATACCCTCGCGTTATCTAAATTTCATCTCAGCTTTCCCCTTCGAAGCTACGGAAGTGCTTGTCCGGAAACTTCTGCACGCTATTCTATATTAGAGGATATTTCTTGGAACAGAGATAAAGATAAAAATAAAAAT
Source organism: Eufriesea mexicana (assembly GCF_001483705.2). Lineage (NCBI taxonomy): Eukaryota > Metazoa > Arthropoda > Insecta > Hymenoptera > Apidae > Eufriesea > Eufriesea mexicana. The sequence goes on from NW_016912293.1 coordinate 596,195, forward strand.
TAAACGATACTTTCATTTCCTCCTTCTTTTTTTTTTTTTTTTTTATTAAAACGCGTTGCCAAGAGGTACAAAATTCATTTGAGTATAAAACACGTGAAAAAGTCGAGACGAAGATTACAAAAATTGAACAGACGATATTCGAGGATATCAGAGATCGATAATTAAGTGAGTCTCTTCACGTGATCCGTTTTCTGTCGTGAACTCTTGATGAAACCGAGGAACTCCAGCTCAGCGACTGCTTGAGTAAAACGGGCTCTAAATCTCCGTTAAGGATACCATGAACCATGATAAAATTCACACGTGTTCCCGTGTGAATTATTCAAACAAGAGGCATGCGATCCCGGCGAGTAACCACCACGAGGCTACGATTTCACCATTACCAGCTATGATATGAATTTCAAACGTACCGTGGTTAGACAAATCTCCGCACGTCCCATTACTCCTGGACCGTACGGACGCGAGAAAACCTCTAAATGAAAAAGGATACTGTAATTTCGGGGGCACGTCTCGTTGCTCCTTTGCGTCCGCTGTTGAATCCACGATAATTAAAAATGCCTGTAAGAATAGACCTTTATCCACTCGTCAATTTCTACTACGAAATGACAGAACTTTTTGGGGGAAAATAAGAGACAAATAGGTAGACCTAGATTTGGTAGACCTAGATCTGTGAGTGAAGAGTACTTGGTCCAATGCAACAGGATATGTACAAACAAGGATTCCCTGTTTAAGATTTAGATATGACAAAGAGGAGAGGATTATTGAAGGTTTGAACCTATTTGTTCAGATTTATTAGAAATAATAGAAATGTTTTAGATAGCCAGAAATCTATAGACTAGAACAATAGAGCTATAAATGAAGAGTACTTGGTCCAATGCAACAGGATATGTACAAACAAGGATTTCCTATTTAAGATTTAGGTATGACAAAGAGTAGAGGATTATTGAAGGTTTGGACCTATTTGCTCAAATTTATTACAAATAATAGAAATGTTTTACATAGTCAGAAATCTATAGACTAGAACAATAGAGCTATAAATGAAGAGTACTTGGCCCAATGCAACAGGATATGTACAGACAAGGATTTTCTATTTAAGATTTAGGTATGACAAACAGTAGAGGATTATTCAAGGTTTGGACCTATTTGTTCAGATTCATCACAAATAGTAGAGGTTTGGATCTATTTGTTCAGATTTATTACAAATAATAGAAATGTTTTAGATACACAGAAATCTATAAACTAGAACAATAGAGCTATAAATGAAGAGTACTTGGCCCAATGCAACAGAGATATGTACAGACAAGGATTCCCTATTTAAGATTTAGGTATGACAAAGAGTAGAGGATTATTCAAGGTTTAGATCTATTTATTCAGATTCATTAGAAATAATAGAAACGTTTTAGATAGCCAAAAGTTTATAGACTAGAACAATAGAACTATAAATGAAAAGTGCTTGGTCCAAGGCAATAGAAAATGAACGAAAAAGAATTTTATATTGTACTCAAAGTTTAAGTATAACGTGGAGTAAAAGATAACCCAAGGTCTTAGTCAGAGAAGACAGAAATCATTCCCTCTCTAGAGATACCTCTAGAGCTCTTCTAGATTGAAGAGGATACTGAGAAATAGAGCGAGGATAGAGAAGAAAGAACTTACATCATGAAAAATATCTCAAGTCAGAGTTTTCAAAGTACAGAATTAAAGTTCTCAGAAGAAATCCAGATAGAGAGGCAGCTCAGGGTTTTAGAGGGAAACGAGAGTTCGATCAGGGTACAGAGTTTAGTATATTTTAAGGTAATGTACGATCTGTCTGACTTATCTTATCGGCCATAAGATATTCCCACGCTGTTCGCACGTGAGAATTTATGGATTTTCATGTTTCTTCGTTTCTAATTAACCAAAGTGCTATCGCGTTAAATATGGGATTAAAATAAAGGAGTATTTAGGGGAAGGAATGATACAGACTACTGGTCGAGTATTTTTAGCGTTGAAAGGTGTATCTTGAAGGCAAACGGAACTCGGTTGCCCCATTAAAAGCCTGCCTTTCCATGCGAATGTGGCTTAACACCTCACGGATCGTGGTCGACGTCCGTGAAAATGGAATTCTCGGGAAATGCTCGTATCTCTATTCATTTCTCCATTTCACAGCGTAATTCTTTCAAATAAAGAAACGTAAACGCCGGGTATTAGAAGGAAGAAAAGTGTTTGGATTTATGATTTAAGACCTAGTGATATGAAGTATACTTAGGGTGAAATTTAATGGAACAATTGGAATACTAATTCAGCCTGGGTGTAGCCAGGCTATGAAATGCCACGAAAATTTACACGCGAAACGCGAGCCTTGATTTTTTCCGGAATATTATACACAAAACAGTACACCGTGTATTTTTCCACCGATTGATATCTATTTCAAAATGCATTGCCTTTGAAACTTCCACAAACATTTAACTTTTATAAATTTCACATCACGAATGTTTCTCTTTTTTCATTTTTTTTCTTTCTTTTTTTATTTTTGCTCGACGCGATGCAACGAAATGCACCGATACGTATTCATGAATAAATAAACGAGAAAATTGTTAGCATAGCATAGCATAGTAATTAAAGAATTATAACGAATAATATTTCAAGTAAATATACGTGTGTATAACGATATCACTTTGACATTTATCAAAGTATTTATCGAGTTAACGTCAGGACTAGAATACTACGACTACTGTAACGAGTAATTAAATATATCATGCACAAATAATAATTACAGCAATACGAGGAAGATAAATTTCCCATTTAAATCGTAATCAAAATTAATTTCCTGCAAAATAGCCGCGCGTTTACATTAATTGTAAACATATCTGAATTAAATTATTCCAATTCGTTTAGTAAATACTTTTAATCAAATAATTTACCAACACAATGCGTCATCCAAGCCAACCTCATACCTCGAGACAAAATCCCGACTAATTTCCCCCAAAATAACCGCACATTTACCCCAATTATAAAAATAAAATCCTCGATCTAAATTACTCTGACTCACCCGGTAGATCTAGCGTTAATACAATAATTTACAAGCTTGCTATACCGTTCACGGCAACCACACCTTGACTTCGGTTTCCTTTGTCCAGGCCGAGTTTTCCAAGCCTCTAATGACCGCGAAAAATAAAACAACCCTCACCCCTCTCGCGGCCGGTTTGCAAAGGGGTGGTCGCGTGAATCGCTCGGGGTGCACCGATTAAAATCACGAAACGGAGGAGCGCATACGTGACCATAAGTATAACCGTGATTAACCTGTAAACACAGGCACGAACGGATTGTTACCTGCAGCCAGTCGTACATATTGATCAGCTTCCTGGATTCCAAGTGCAGCTTGTAAATTATACTGCGGTCAGGCAGCGTGGACGGAATGGCGTCGTCGTTCTCCAATTTGCAGCACTCGCACTGAAATATGTATTTCCAATTAACTTCAACGCGCAGGACAGAGGCTCGACATCGTTTCCCATCAGGAAAAATCCATAATCGATATCCGACCGCCGATAGCGCGGAGAGGGTCGATAGCACCGGAAGAATCGAAAGCCACAATGAACGCGCGAACAGAGGGGAACGCTCATTGAAGTCGCGAACCTTCTCGACGAAAGCAATTGAATGGGGATCACGAACACTTCGTAACGAATTATATTTCGAACGGGATAGAGAAAGCGTGGAAAAAAGGAAGAAAGAGCGGGGAGGACAATGCATGAGCGAGATGAGTGTGTTCTTCTGGTAAAATGAACGACGAATGATATTTTTTGGATTTCTCGCGTGAAGAGATTAACGAAGGATCGACTTTCACGGAACCTCGTGAAGATAATTGAAGTTCCTGGTTGATTTCCATGTATACCATAAGTTATTAAAGATCGGAGTCAATGAACGTGCAGAGATATAAAATGTTAAGAAATATTCGATTCTAGGGTACAGTCTTGTTTATATAAATCACTGTTAACCTGGTGACTGGAAATTTCTTGATAATTTGCTTGTGGAAGAAGAGATTGTAATCGAAAATTTCAAAATTGGGAATTTGTGATCGATAAATAAAAGAAGACATGAAACTTCCAAGCCACATAAGAACCAGATCACACTAGGGGTAATTGAGGATTAAGATCTTTATATGAGTATATTATATGAACACTTCCATTCATAATTCACAAATATTCACAAATATATGTTTATAATAAAATTCTAGAAACATTTAAAAACTGGTGACATCCATTTTGTATTATAATTATTACTTTTTCCCCGTTTTAAGTATTCTAAGCATTCTGATAAACTTGATTTATGAACCTTCTGTGACTGGAATTTTTTTGTGAATTTGCTTGTAGAAGAAGAGATTGTAATCGAAAATTTCAAAATTGGGAATTAATGATTGTAAATAGTGATCGATAAATAAAAGAAAACATGAAACTTCCAAGCCACATAAGAACCAGATCACACTAGGGGTAACTGAGGATTAAGATCTTTATATAAGTATATTATATGAACACTTCCATTCATAATTCATAAATATTTACAAATATATGTTTATAATAAAATTCTAGAAACATTTAAAAATTGGTGACATCCATTTTGTATTATAATTATTACTTTATATTTATTTATATAGTTGATATATGAACGGAAGTATAGTTACAGATTGGTTTCATTAAGATGATATTATTTTACTTTAATAAGAAGATATATAATTCCAAAATCACAATAGAAATAATTTTTATCTGACTCACGTTCAAGTAAACTTGTGGATCGTTCAATCCAGTGTGAATCGCTGCCCTCAAGGATCCACGAATATGTTGCTTCGCCAGATTTCCATCGCTGTAGCAAAATATCTCATTCGCTGGTATGTTATTAGGATTGACCAGATGAACAGAAAACATGTGATCCAAGAAATTGAGCACATCCTGTTGAACTAGTTTATATGGCGATCGAGACTGTGTTTGCGACCATTTCAGCAATTTCTATAGGAAAACATAAAGCAAAATGTCTCGTTGCTTCCTTCTGACTCATCGCTTGGGAAAGCATCCAGTTTTATCGCAAACCTCTTTCAGCTGAAGTCGACTGAGCTTCTCACCGGTAGAGACGATATCGACAGGTGTTGTAGCAAGTTCCAAACTAGCCTCCTCGATTGTCTTTATGAAATCCTGTAGATTTGCTTGATCTCTCTTCATAATGGAATCTTCAGAACTTCCAATAATTGTTATTAAAGAATTCAGTTTCGAGAGAAGTTCAGTCTTGGATAAAAAGCTCAACAATTGAAAGCATTCCTTATACTCTTCAGATTCCTTCAAATCGTATGTGCAAACAACTTTTGTGTAGTATTCACGTAGCTAGAATAGTTTCATACATCTTTTGTTGGTGTATACACTTTTGTTGAAGAAAGTGTTCCATTTTGATCTATACCTGTTTACCCATAGGTGCATTTGGCAATGATGAAAAGAGATTATGGAGGCATCTCAGTGCTAATAAAAACCGGTGCATATATTGATGAAAATTGTTCAACAACTGTATCAGTATTTCCTATAATAAACTGGAGATGCAGGAGATGCTTTTATGAATGCTGAGTAAAAAATTAGTACCTTGAATTCGTCGTTCTGAAGCAATTTGTCTTTGCTCTCACAGTTGGACTCTTTTATATATTTTTCTATTGAAGGCAATTTTTTAATTTCTTCCAAATCTTCATCGGTTAAAGAAGACATTCTGCTTTGTATTTTTTTAGGGTGGCAACAAAGAGAGCTTATATTGTTTGCATAAAAGTGTAGTATCATACATATCTAGAAATGTGATATTAACTTAAAGAAGAAATTAGGCTGATGATGACTAAGGATAATATGCAGGAAAAAAATATTTAAAAAAGGAAAAAAGAAAAGAAGCAATACCTTGTAACTTCGTAAGAAACTTTCTACAGAAAAATCATAAAACAGAAAAATATCTGTTAATAACTGAAAGGCACGTCCAGTCAACTTAAATGGGATATTTGTACAAAAAACAGTATTTTCTAGTACATATGATAAAATATCAATTTGTTTTTGCATAGAAAATACCTGAATAAAAAATAATTATCGCTCTAAGAAATGTCTTTATGTTTTGTCTTTTCTGTGATACATTTATTGCTTACTTGAATATTTAACTTTGATGTAACATCATATGTTAAGGATCTATGAAGGACATGCAATGTGGTAGCAACACCAAATATAAGAATAAATTTCATAGTGCTTGAATATGAACTAAAAGAAATATAAAATCAACAGTGGAGTTATAACAGCCTGAGATATACAATCAAAAGATAATGATACCTCAATATTAAAATAAAATCACGTAATACTTCAGAAGAAGAACTTTCAAAATCTGATACCACTATAACAAGTGGATCATTTTGATCACAGTGTTTCTGGTGCCACAGTTTTAGATTTCTCATATGACACATGCTTTTTTTAATCAATACTTCTTCACTCTACAAACAAATATGCTATATTTAACATTTGTTTTCACGATATTTTGATAATCATTATACTTATATTATATACCTTTTTATTAATCAATTGAGAAATTGATTCTTCTATGATATTCCTTATACTATTTGAATCTTTACTTGATATAATTGCTATATGCTTTGTTATAGATTCTAACTTAGACTGTATTCTTTGAAACATTATTGCATGATCAGAAGAATTAACTCCTGCAATACAGTTGTTTTAAAAATGCATTCCTCTAATAAAAAAATATATTATATTTACATATACTCAATCATATCACCTGTTAATACTAAAGCCGTTTGTATTTCATTCTCAAATTGTTCTAGCGGTCTCTCTTTAATTTTAGAAACAAAAGATTGTAAATCTCTCAAAATTTGTTGAAACGTATTTGATCTCATATCCTAAAATTTTAGCGAAACTTATTCACAAGAAAGTATAGTAATAAAATAATGCATGCATCAGCATATAACACGAGAAAAATACCTCTACCGCTGTTTGAATGCTTTCCCATGTTTCTTCATAAGTAAGATACCATGGTTCATTACAATAATCTGGCGATTGAAATTCTGATTGCCTACTCCCAATTTTATATGCACCTTTATGAGGAAAAACACCCTAAAAGTATTCTAACTTATAATGTTACACTCTTAAAAGAATGTTTTATAGGTATTCTTATAATAAGATTATAATCTTTAAAAATAAGGAGTATAGAATAGAAACATATAAACATATAAAGCATTAGGAGAATAGAAAGTTCGCATTAATGATACTCCAGAAATATTGGTATCAATGTAATCAATAAATATTTTATAATGCCCTACTGTAGATCCACCATTTATTAACTTATAAAAATCCTACTGCATAAAATCAATGTAAACTAAACAACAAAGGATATAGAAATACAACTTTCATAAAGAAAGGAAACTAAGGTATGTAAAAGAAAAGTAACATGGAACAAAAATATATAGAAAATTTCATATAAAATGTATTATACATAAGCATCAGATTCTAGTTAATTAAAATTTCAATATTAAACTATTTTATTTAGTTAAGTCAACTGATTACCGCGTTTACATTTTGAGGTTATATAAGTAAAAGCAACAGGTAGACTGTACCTTTGATACTGATACGTTGTCCATTTCAATGACGAAATATTCTTGAAACTATATATGTTAATGAAACAACCGAGAACTGTTCGAATCACTACAAATCACATAGGCATTTAGAAAATATGAAAACACATACCAAACACACCGGCAACCCACGCTCAACTGTCGCATACGTTAGTTCTGGAGACGCTGCTAGAGTGCGTTAATCATCAGCACGACTTGTCGCGGCGGATATAAATTACCTAATTACTTTAACTGATTCAAACTGACTGAATTAATTATTACAAATTTAATGTTCCCAATAAATACTTTTATCGATATTCGCAATAAAATTTAATTTATGATAATATTACATATTAAAAAGAAATTTAATAACAATCATGATAAATAACATTTTACTGCTATAAATCTATTTCAAAATTTTTGTTTAAACAACAGCACTATTTGCAGGAAGTATTGAATCACCTACTTGCTTTAAATAATCCATTTATATCGACTCAACTAATTACTGTATATCTATAATTCTGAACAAATACCCTTAATGTTTTAACATTCATATTTTATATATAAGCTTCGTTAAATATTGTATAATACATGCAACATATGATATGCATTCAATAGTGAATATTCAAAATCGATTTTCTCGACAATGAATCTGCGAATAAAAAAATTGTATTCTTTATTTCTGATTTGTTCTTTCATGTAGAATCACCCCATTCTCGATTGTACTACTGATACTCGTGTATAGACGTTCTGTCCATACAAACCATAGCTAAGTGCACTCACACTCGGTAAATATTCAAAATCGATTTTCTCAAACACGAGGTTTCGAATCAAAAAATTTTATTCTTTTCTTTCCAATTCGTTTCTGCATATAGAACCACCCCCTTCTTAGTTGTGCTACCGTTGTATAATATTTTAACTACCTAATTTTGCTCTATATCCCAATTTTTCTATCTAAAATTAATAAAATAGTCCCTCAGAGGGATCTTAACAACTATCATGACCAATAAGCATCTCCTAATCTGTTGAAAATAGATTCCAGTGGATTATCAGAGCTTAATCCACCAGATTACGTACATATGTATTACATAAATTCTTTTGTACTACAATCTCATTTGTAGTATATAATTGTAGTATCCCAGGATAATAGACAGCGGTCTTGGACTTGGCTGGAGCATTCGGGGTATTATCTGGAGTGCGTGCAGATGGATGAAGGATCGTGTGGACGGGATGTTAATGGAAGTATCGGTTGCAAGTGATGAGTATCTAGGAATACGTCTAAGTGTTTGAACTACTTGACCCACTGAGGGCAAGACTGTAAGGAGTGCGTGAGAAAAGCATGATTGGGAAAGACAGCATGGGTATGAAAGATGATAGAGTGTATGGTTTTAAATAAGGGTGCATGAGCTTGAAGCGGACAGTTCTTTCGGGGAGTTATGAAGACAATCTTAGAAGTGATCAGAACAGAGTTGTGTAGAGAGGAGTTATTAATTGTTAATTGATTAGTTATATTTTACTTGTGAGCCATTAGAACTGGCTGAGTTGTTATTGTGTTGTTGAGTTGAGTTGTAATCTTAAGTTGTAGTTGATATAAATTCGTATACTCAATCGTCACCCACATATTGTTTATCATTAATCTATTATTATTCTTATTTAATAAATAGTTCTATTATTTACCACCACCCAAGTCTCTACATAATTCCAAAGGTGAAGTTATATTGCCAACATCATTGCATACAGTACTAGCCTGAACTGCACATTACACTCGTGTTAAAGATAATTCGAATCAACGTGTTCACCCTACAAATTGTCCAGCACACTTACAATCAACGCAACACAGGCGTAACCAGGGGCAAGGGTGGAATTTTGAAAATCGGTGTGCACAAGCCCAGCCAGGGCAATTGCGATATTCGAATTTCACGAGCGTAAGCCGCCGCGATCATCATCTGAATCGCAAATGCGCCGATTGAATCCGTCGAAGCCGAGCAAACAATCCGGAAACCGAGAGTTTGATGCCACGTTTCCGCGTGGGCCAGGGTAGGGGACGTTCGTCGAACTTTCGTCGAACTGGCAGGGGTGAAGCGTACTACTTGCCCGGCGAACTTGCCTGCCGGGAACTCGTAATTGATTTAAAGAAGTGTCCAAACAAGATGCCGAGTCCCGTGCCTTGCAATGTACCGAAATATCCTCGCCGGTGCACGCTCGTGTAAACGACCGTGCAACGGGCACTGGAATCGAAATTATTCCGAGCTCGCGAGGCACGTTTCAGCATTTCTATGAGGTCCGCCGGAAGTCTGTTTGCCACCTCCATCTTTTCCCAAAATTTCGCCGACAAATAGACGTTGCGAACGGTGCATTTCTCTGCATCGAATGCCGTCGATCTCGACTGGGGAAAATCGGATCGACTGGCATTTCGTTCCAGAATTCTTCACGCGACTGTACGGTTATTTCGAAAAGAATTATTTTCAGGATCTAGAGTGGTTAGAAATATTTGGGTATTTTTTAATTCGAGAGACGATTGTTATTATAGTTGTCACTCGGCAAATTTCTGAAGATTTAGAAGATTTTGGAATTACTCCATCACTCTCAGTTTACAAAAATGCACGATTTTGGATCGTGGACAGGCTAAAATGGATTACACGAAAATTAAAAAGCTTTTCGTATACTTTTTTATACTAATCATATAAGAAATTTTTGTAAATCACTTATAATTTAAAACATGATTTTTTAATATAAAGTTGTTAAGAAATTAATTCCCAAATAACTTTTAAGATGAGAATGAATTTTCTAACGTTTCTACTTTTAGCATAATACTTCGTTCTAGCCAAAAATAGAGAAGAAATCAAAATATTTTGACATCTATATACGTTTCATAGAAATTTATCCTATGGAAGTGCGAATGCTGTTTCAGTTTATAAGACGTGTATAAATTATCAAATTTATTATTAACAATAAATTAGCCCTTTGCACTCGGCGAATTTTTCGTTACAGAAAAATAGTAATTCGACGACTTTCTGCCATAAAGTTGACGATATTTTTAAAATAATAAATAAGAAATCGTATGCAAATTAAGACGTAGAATTATTTTATTTCGACATTCCACTTATCGTTGAGTAATTTTAAGTTTGATATGTTAATTAACATCGATCTTTAGGTTCTGATTAAATGGCAACTGAGAATCACCTCTCGATTGCAAAGGGTTAAAATTGTTATTAACAAAGTTCTCAATATAAATTTATAATAAAATCGAAAATGTCAAGAAATTCTTGGTTAGTATCTTAGTTATTTTCTCGTCCTATGGGGTTGATGGTGGATAGTGGTGGTCAGCAGTCATCGACCAAACCCTTCGACTTTTCTAATAATAATAAACAGTTTTTCAATTACTCATTACACAATTATACAAAATTCAATTTCTGCACTCGACTTACATCTCACTTTCATATCCTAAATAACTAATCAAAGTTTCCCAAATTTTCTATAACAACACCGATACTCTACAACAACCATCTTGAATATCACTCACAAGTACAGCTCGACATGTTCCAACAATTTTTCGCCATAAAGAAAACTTGACAGAAACCTAAATAAATTTTGATGCTAGACTTGTATTAATTAACTAACATCTTTCCTATTGAAATTATCGCCCCAAAATTATTCCCCTCGACTATCCCATTTATTTATTATTTATTTATTATTTAACCTAACCTAACCTCACCTAACCAACAATTTCGCTGAATAGTTCGGTTCTAGTCGAAAAACAGTCATTGTCACAGGAACGAAACGTTCGAGCGTTCTCACTATAGCAACGCGAATGGCCTGCGACAACCGATCTTCAATAACACTCACAAGATAGAGCTCGACATGTTGGAACAATTTCGCGGAAAAAGTCTGGCTCCGATGGAAAAACAGCCATCGGGGAAGGAAAAGGCAAACAAACGAAATCCCCGATAAAACTGCACAGATCTGCCAACTTACACAGATTTCCCGACGCGAGTGGAAAAACATTTACCGGAGATCGGGGCAGTATCGAAAGGGTAGCCTGATTCCGCTCGGGCCCATCCTCTTCCACCCCCGAAACGTTTTCGACGATCCAGTTTTTCGTGTCGCCGCTAAGCCAAGCGCTTCTGACACTTTGGCTCACAGGCATACAAACGATAGCGCGTTTTTGTTTCATCGGTAATCCCGCGACGCGTATTTTCTTTGTTAGCCGATGCTTCGTAGCAACGTTCGAAAGCATGCTTTCAGCTACATGCTGGCCAACGGAAGCGGCGGAGAAAGGTTTTTGGCGAGAGAATATAAATCGATTGCGCAAGCAGCTTTGTACGAATGTTCTCGTTTTGTGGTCGGCCATCGCACCTGTGCCCCAAGGGGTTCCCCCGGCGGAAAATAAATGGGATTCGATCGAGGACTTAATCATCCGCCTTCGTTGAAAGGGACGTCTGGGACAAAACGATGTAGAGATCGGGGGACCTATTGATCGTTCAATGGAACATATTTGTCTAGATTTTTCGATCGTCGTACGCGCGATTCGTCGCCCGGAATGAATAATGACTCTGCTTTTATTTCTTCCTGTACCCTGTTCACGGTGTAATTTAACGGTATCGAGAGAGTTTCCTTGTTTCTGTTGCCTCGCGCGTTGCTGTGCAAATACAGCAACCTTTCTGATCGCGAGTCGCTTTTATCTGTTTCGTGCTTTGACACCGGAGATATCGAATTAGTCGAAATGCCTTCGGAAGTTTTGTTCCCGGTAATATTCTTGTAAATTAGCCTTGACTTTTATTGCATTGAAAAATAATTACGTGGACATATTTGTTTTCATCCTACTATTTTAATCTTCGGTATTACATATTATCATTAACGAATCCTTTGAAATAATTTTTTATTATTTCTCAAATAGTCAATTTTTCGCCACGAGGAAAACTTTATGGAAACCTAAATAAATTTGAGAGATGGACAGATTTGGGCCAATTAACATCTTTCTTATTGAAATTATGGGCCCAAATTTATTTTCCTTGATTAGCCCATTTATCGTCCAATTAAAAACACCATATATCGAAATTCGGAAGTTTTGTTCCTGGTAATATTCTTGTAAATTAGCCTTGATTTCGTGGACATATTTGTTTTCATCCTATTATTTTAATCTTCGGTATTATATATTATTATTAACGAATCCTGTGAAATAATTTTTTATTTTTATTCAAATATTCAATATTTGGCTATAAAGGAAAGTTGATAAAAACCTAAATAAATTTGGAAGCTATATTTGGGTCAACTAATATCTTTCTTATTGAAATTATCTTCCTAAAATTATTCTCCTTGCCTGATCTATAACCCTATTTATCACCAATTAAGAACACCATATATCCAAATTTAAATTCAATTATTCCCCAAATCGTTGTAACAAATGCTGTGATATAATTTTGTATTATTTCTCAAATATTCAATCTTTTACCATAAGGAAAACTTTATGGGAATTTAAATATTTTCGAGAGATAGAGAGATTTGGGCCAATTAATATCTTTCTTATTGAAATTATGGGCCCAAAATTATTCTTCTTGACTACCCCATTTAGCATCCAATTAAAAACACGTTATATTGAAATTCAAATTTGATTATCCTCCAAATTTTTATTATTTCTCAAATATTCAATTCTTCGCCGTAAGGAAAACTTTATGGAAACCTAATTAAATTTGAGAGATCGACAGATTTGGTTAACTAATACCTTTCCTATTGAAATTATCGCCCCAAAATTATTCTCCCTCGCTACCCCGTTTACCGTCCACTTAAAAACACGATATATCCAAATTCAAATTCAATTATCCCCGAAACCGTAACAGAAAATCCCCGCAATTTCTACGAAACCTTCCACCCTGTCCCAACATAAACACCCAACCCTATTAACCTTCTTTACATCTGAAACCTCTCGAAATCCTGCGCCACCTACCCAGCCACGCTACAGCCAACGTAACGCCTCCGTGCTTCAAGCATCTTGGGACGTCTCGTCAATCACCCCGTGTATTTGCATGCGATCCCCAGCAGATCGATCTCTCTCCGCCAAACGAAGGAGTCATTCTCAGATAAGTTCCCGATCGAGGCCCGTAAAAGGCGTCAGAACCCCGGAGGTGCCTGATCCGACCCGGACCAGGGGCAAAAACGATCACGCTCTCACCTATCCAAGGAAGGAGGGTACGTTTCCGCTGATGCGGCGATAAAACGGTTGGCCAGCTTGCCATCAAACGAAAGAAACATTGGATCGAGGCTCCGTAGGGTCGGGGAACTGGTTGGAAAGCGTTGTCGGGTTCTCGGGCGCGGAACAGAAGACGCCAGATGAAGGGAAGACCTCGTTCGCGATGGACAGTCGAGGGATGATTCCTGCGGAAGTGGAGGATTTCTGCTGGCACTGGGGACGGGAAAACGAGGAAAGGAAGGTGAAATAGCGGGAAGACTCGGCGTTGTCCAAGTGGAGGTCATGGTGTTTCCCTGGATACTTCGGAGAAGAGGATGCCGGCAGTTTAACGAAACAGGGCCCAATCCCTGACGTTCGTAATGAGCGCTATTGTTGTTGACCCCATCGCGCGTTTCTTCTCTCCTTTATACCGAGATTGGACTTTTCTCTGAGGATGCAGAACGCTGGCTATCGCGGCTACGTCGGTAGACAGCGGCTGGAAAAACCTCGGGATTACGAGGACATTCTAGCCGGTAACGAGATAATAAAGAGACCAGCTTTGTAGCTTCGCGGCGAACTCTTTGCGTCCCGGTGTCGGTTTCTCTCTTTGCTGCAAGCTTCGCCTTTCTCCCACCCTGTTCTTTCTTCCCATTCTTTTTCTTTTTTTTCTTTTTTTTCTTTTTTATTCTCCCACCGGTACCACTACATTCGGACGACCAGCGTGTGTCCACGCTCTTGTAACTCGCGTACTGGTTGCGGTTGGAAGTAAAATTCTTGGCGCGCGGTGACGAGCACGGATTCGTGGTAGAACGATCTTTTTACGGTTTGGTTGCGGCGCAGGTGGATGGGGTGAAACGCGTTTGATGGATTATACTTTGCAGGCTTCTGTCCCGCTGTTTATTTCAGTTGTCGCTGTGCCACGACTTTCCCACCGGGAGAGCCGTTTCTTCCGCGTTTAATCGAGGCTGTTGAAATTTTGAAAAGGGAAGAGAGGGTTTGAGCGTTGCAGACTGGGGATTTCTTGCCGGCTCGCTGCGTTTCCAGGATTTTTCGTAGCTCTCGCTGAATTGCCGACAGGTCGGTCAAAGGATTCCGAGTCAATCATTAATGAGACGCTATGCCAATATTCCTGGCTATTTTTGTCGCTGGTAGATAATTATATATATTTATATATGTTTATTTATTTGCAAATGGACTTGAAGCCCTTTATGTACATAACTGTGTAAACATAAAATTGCACGCGATACGTAAAAGTAACAGAAGAACAAAGGTTTCATAATTTCTAGAAGTTATATATATTATATACATAATTATATATATAATAATTTCCTGTGTACTTGTACAATTTTTAAGTTAATGTGTAATTGTGGTATTTCGCAATTGACGTTTACAATTTTGTAGGGAACTGATAAAGAAGTCATTTATATAATATATATATGTAGGATGGCGAATACTGGTCTTGAGACAGCGAAAATTATCGAAAGAGCAAGAACACAATAACACAAACTCAAAACTCGTAAACTGATTTAACTTAGGAAAAGAACACCAAGGTAACGAAACGAAAATACACAAGGACGCATTCTTTTAAAACTCTTTTTCCAACATCAAACGACTCGCACTTGTGCTGGTCACAACCGATTTCTAAGAACTCTGTTTTGGTTGTCAAAGACCACGCTTTTATGCTTTCCTTAACCTACGCTTCACCCCCCCGTAGGGGAGTCACGCAACTTAATTTTGTTATAGAGAATAACTTTTCGATTTGCTTCTAGAAGATATCGATCGGTTTACAATTTGGTTTTGTTGGCAATAGCCGATTTGCGATTTCTTTTCGTATCCTACTTATAATTATATATATAATAATTTCCTATGTACTTGTACAATTTTTAAATTAATGTGCGATTGTGGTATTTCGCAATTGACGTTTAAAATTTTGTAGGGAATTAATAAAGAAATCAATGTTTTCATTTAAAGTACGTGTAACTGTTAAAATGCGATTATTATGATTTTATCGCTCCTGCGAGATTTATTTTTAACATTACCAAATAATTTTGATATTCTCTATTGTACTCAGAAAACGTTTTACTCGAAATGACTCAAAAAATAACAAATTGTTATTAATACAATTTTATAAAAGTTTCTAGCAATCTCGTGTAAATGATTTTGATGATTCTTATGGTCTTCATGGAATTATTGATGGATGTTATATTGAAAATAATTCAAGGGGTTAAAGGTAAATTATTATTAACGTAATATTACATGGATACTGGTGTGGAATTAATCTCGTTACTGGTAATTCGTACAAGATCTATTTTCATTGTTAATAGGTGAATTTGATAGCTGTTGAATTATTAAAAGCGCGGTACTGCAAATGGCACAAAGGATACTAGGTGATTTGTTATTAATGCAGTTACGTGAATATCCATATAGAATTAATTTCGTAATTAGTAATTTGTAGAAAATCTAGTTTTGTACCTGATAGATGATTTTCGTAGCTTTTATTAAGTTATTGAAATCATTATTCTGTAAATTGGATGGGTTTGCGAGAAATTATTATTGCAATATTATGCGAATATTCGCGTTGAATTAATCACGTTGTCAATGATTTGTGCAAATTTTATTTTCAAATTCAAATTCGTGTAATGGAAATTTGTGAAAATTTGTGAAAACTTTAAGTATACGCGAGTACGTGTATATCGGATACGGAATGTCTTATTAAAAGCTCGAATTTAATTCGCTAATAAATGATTCTAGTGACTCTGACTGAATTAGCAAAGGCGTGATAACGAAAATAATTGAAGAGATTTTAGATCATTATCAATGCGATGCTTAGTGAATCTTTAAATATCGGACTAATCTCGTTACTGGTAATTTGAGCAAGATCTGTTTCCAATGTTCCAGTTGCAAACGGTCCTTATTTATTTATTCATAAGAGGTAATTTCTATTTAACTCCTGCCATGCAAAATATCTCGATCCTATATTGGAATATATTTTTCGTTGAAATGAAAAATACGGTTACATAATAATACATTAAATATTGTTGCACTTCTCGTTGACAGAGCAATTTTACGAAATGAAACAATTTATGGTTGAATAATAATACATTAAATATTATTATATTTCATGGTGACTGAGCAATTTTACGGAATTATACGATATAAAATATTAATAATAAATTATAAGATGCAAAATAATATTGGAAGTATATAAACGAATGCTAGAGACAGTCCATAATAAGGTTAATAACTTCCTCGATTAACTTTTATCTTAACTAACTTAACTTGACTAAAAATATTCGTTTCTTTGTTTCAGCAAATTTCCCGAAAACGATCGAGAACCTAGGGGACTCGATTTCGTCGGAGTTAGAGGGTAATCCACCCCTATGGGTCACCAGGCGAACAGGCACGCACGGCCAGGAAGTCTACATAAATAACGCGAAGATCCTGACGGAAAGAAGCAATTTTCAATCGAAGGTTATCGTTGGCGGCGACGTGAAGACTCAGGTAAATATCTTCCATATTCGACTTTTCTCTAGATCGATCATATAATTATATTTATTTTGCGACCAAAATAGATTTTAAGACCAAATAGAAAAGGTCCAGAAAGTATTAAATATTTCGAACTCTATGAATATAATTATATATAAAGTGATGGGTGCAATTTGTCCTTATATATATACCATACTATAAGTCAGATTAATTACGATTCGAATATTTAATTAAAATCAGATTAATTGAAATTCGATATGACTCTAATCTCTCTATATATATATTAAGCACATAAATGTGACGTGAGTGTTGAGTTTACATCAAGTACATTCATTTAACCGTGTTATTTAATAGAGAGACAAGTGATAGATTCATTTCTTCTGGATTTTCAATTTTTGCATACAAATTATACATACAAAACGAAGGAACACAATATTCATATTAATATTATTTATTCGCTTAATTGAAGGACAGGTGATATGTTATATGTATTAACGCATAAGTAAACCTATAATATCATAAAATAAACTTTTTGAGTTTGTAAATACATTATTCATCATAGACAAAGTTGTAAATATATAACAAAAGAACGGAATATTCATACTAAATAGAAAAACGTAGGACGTAATATTCTTATTATTTATTCACCTAATTGTACGACAGGTGATATATTCAATTTTGTCTCATGTAAACCATGAATCATTAAAATAATAATAATAATAATACTTTATTAACGAACAGAAGTCCTTTGGTATACAATAAAAATAGTAAAACGAAATATACAGTAATTACGTAGTAGTATAGTAGTGCAGAAAGTAATGGAATAAGAAATAATTAAAGAGAATGAGTAAAACAAATAAAAGAAAAACTTAACCCTTTGCACTCGACGATCTTTTGGCTAAAGATGAGTAGGAGTTGAAAGATTTTCTGCTATAAAGTTGGCAATATTTCTTTCAGTAATAAATAAGAAATCGTATAATAATTAACACAGAATTATTTGAATTCGATAGCTCGCACACCGTTACATTATATTAAATTTGACATATTAATTCATATCGATCTTCGAAATTTTATCTAATGGTGACTGATGGTCACCTCTCGAGTGCAAAGGGTTAAGAAATAAATGGCCGAGGTCTACTTGTGCCTAAAATTAAAAATAATTTAATCAAACACCTTTTAATCCTGTAAATTTTCAATCCATATGCATGTATGGGAAAGGAAATATCGCAATACAGTATTCATTCCTAATACCTACAGATTATCTAAGGTATATTTCGATTACTTTTCGTAACCATGAAATTTAATATTTCCTTTTTCCCGATAGAGAGACAAATAGAATATTCAACTTTCCATTTAACTTCTATTCTATCCGCCATAAATGAGAAAGAAATCTAACCACACACACACACACACCAACGAAATTATCCAAGCTTTTAATCTCCACGATACACACTCGTTCTCAAAGGTGTCAGAACACAGCACTCACGCAAAACTCCACATACCTTCTCTCATATACCTCGTTTGACAAACACAGAATGCAACATTTTCATCCGCCTAATGGAAATTTTACTTCCGCCGGCCGCGGCCTGCCAATGGTCCATGCAGGCACGCGTTGAAATAAGGAAAAACATGGCGTCTGGCAACTGCACTCCGCTTCCCGCCGCGGTTAATTTAATCGCAAATTACTTTTTTACGAGCGCAATCTCGCGAGTAATTAAGTTAGTTTACGCGTTGCTCTGCGTGAACGCGACTTCCGGCGTTCTCCGCGATTCCCGCGAAACTGTGCCCAAGGAGCCGACCCCTCCCAGGCCACGACCTCTCTCGATCCGCGTTCTAACGAGCTTTTAATGAGCTTCGCGACTCGGTGTCTCGTCGTATCGATGGATATCGCTCGTCTCGATAAGCTCGTCGAATATTCTCGCGTCCCTCAAGGCAGATGGCTCTTCTGGACAAAGGATTCCTTGAAACAGAGACGCAATAAAAATTCGTGGTGTAAAGGGTGGGACGGGGTGGAAGCTTTTTCGAAAGCGTCTGGAAACTTCGATTACTTTGCATCTCAGTCGGCTGGGATTGAAAGAGAATTATCAGACAATTGTTGTAAGCAGTTTGTCGAACTGTAAATTGCTTCGCTTCAAGGTCAGAGAAGTTTCCGCGTGGTCGTAGCGTGCGTGTGTTTATTTGCGTGGGAATGCAAACACGGTGTGTATGGAATTAGGAATTTGGGATTGGGTCTAAGTTTCGGAGTCGAGGAAAAAAAATTGTTTGTTTCGGCCTTTCGTGCTGTTGGGAAATGGACGGTTGTATTATTTATTTGCTGTTGCGATAAGTGAATTAATTCTCTGAGGTTAGGTTAGGGTTTTAATTACCGATTGTGGATCATGTGTATTTTGTTGTGAGACTTCCTGTTATTTTTTAAGTGAATTGTGTTTTATCTTTCGTAATTCTTCGTTTCTATATTAGGTAATTAACTTTTGAAGGTCTTTACCTTAATTGTTTATTATAGTTTGTGTCTAGGTACTATGTTACAGATTTTTTTATTTTGGGGAATTTATGGGGGTCTGTATCTCGTGGACAGTAAAATTTTTCAAATTAAGATTTTTTTCATACTCAGCAAGAATTATAATTTTTCGTTTATTAGAAAAATAATTTTTCGCAATATCTGTATTTTAATTACTAATTATTGATTGTACCTATTTTGTTATATATTTCATAGTATTTTTGGTTTATGGATATTGCATTCAATATTGCATGATTGATATACCTATTGCATGATTCATATACTCTCTGAGAGATTTTATAGTGAATGAAATCTTCCAAATTGAAATAACTTTAATACTCAATAGTATTTACAATTCCTCGTTTCTTTGTTAGATATAATTAATCCTCCTAAGGTATGTCTATCCTAATTACAAATTATATATTGTACCTGCTTTAATTTAATAAAAATAATTTTCTGTCTCTTTAAAAAAATTTTTTTTCAAACTATGAGGATTGAAAGATTTGAAATATTTTTAAATCTAAATCTTTTAGTTATAAATGTAATCTTTTAAATATTTTAAATCTCTCTTGGATTGGATTTAATAGAAAATTTTTGAAATCGAGGACTCTGTGAGAGGAGATTGAAAAAATGAATCGTGTAGCATAACTGCATCGAGTAATAATCGACCAGAAATTTAATTGGTGCTTCATAATGGGAACCTTGAAGTTCGAGCACTTTGAGTTTAAAATTGAAGTGTAATTGCTTCTCGTAACAAAGATGTCTTTATACGATTAGAAACTAATTAGCCTAAGTGCCAGTGTACGGCTAATTGAATCGCTCGGCTGCTTGTTCACTATGCTTTAATCGTAATTTAGATTGGCAATGAATCTCTACTCTGTAACACTGATCCCAGCATACATAATTTTTCACCTGGAAAATCCGCAGAGATAAAGTTTTATTTCATTTTTTAAAAACGTTTCTTACTGCGTTGAAACTAAAATCTCGAAATTCGTTGAATTTTCATCCAAAGCTGATATCACGTTTATTCTACGAAATAAAAGCAGGAAAGAAGACAAAGAGCATTAAATGATTAATGCACTTCTAGTGGAGCAGGGATATAAACGTGCTACCTCTGCTTAGCTATAATTATTCTTACAGGATTTTCACACTGATTTCGCCATTACATGAACAATCCATTTACACGTGTTAGTGGTGGATGAAATATCAATAACAATATGAACAATTCCTTGTTTAATTACATAAAATGATCAAACACAAGTATTAAGTATAAATCTAATTAATTTCTCTCAATCACATGCTCACACATATTTTCACTATTACAACTCAATTACAACTGACCTATGTTCAATCTCTCTGGTTTGTTCTTTCTACTTTCATACATTGCATGTCACACACAATTACACACAATACCTCGATCATTACCCGCATACTCATTTATCATGATAACCTGAATCCATTAGATATTAACATCCCATGCATACTTGTCCTACTCATCCCTTTCTTACAAACATCGCTGCTTTATTATATCACACATGTATATTCAAAATCTATGTTAACCATTACCACTACACAGACTGTTACAAAAGATTTCTAAACCAATTGAAAACTCTATACGAGTAATAGAAAATGTCTAACCAACATATGTAAATCCAACGCCAATTTTTCTCTGCAAAAAGTAATTTATTATCATTAGTACTAAAACTATGAAACCAATTAATTGCAAGCAAAAATTTTTCTTCGCAAGTTCTATGAAGCATTACCTCTTCTACGCTTCTTTACTTATTCTTGAATACATTTGTGCACTTAAATGCAAAGTAAAAGTGGCCATTACAGCTTATTTTGACATTGACTACACGATGCAACAGAAAGAGATGTTCATTTGTATTGAAGGACAGCGTTATACATTGTCTCCGACGTTTTGAAACCGATGTGGAAAAATTTAAAGCTGTAGCGGACCAAGCTTTTGCATTACGTGGTGTAATTCCAGTTGTAGACATTATTAGTAGGACTATGTATGCTTCTTTTCGTTGTACTGGTTGTCATAAAATGTGTGGTATGAGTGTGAGGAATGTGAATACGTGAAGCACTGTGTTCTTCTTCCTAACCTTTAAATCTACAGCAATTTGTATGCAAAAAAGTATTAACCCTTTCGCTACTACGGGTAGCTCTTTTCCTTTTCTGTTGAATGGTTTAAGAAGAATACTATAAGACAATACTGTATTGAGAATAAAAATACTATATAGTATTACTAATAATAGTATAATACTATAATTATTAATACTATATACTATATAGTATTAAGAGTATGAATACTATATTGCATGTTTCGAGGATTATGTCTTTCTATGTGTTTTGATGCTTAGGTGCTTTTAACGAATGTACGTGGTGTAATTCCAGTTGTAGACATTATTCGTATGACTATGTATGCTTCTTTTTCCTTCCATGTTCCTTTTATTTCTATCTCCAGTGGTTTATATTTTTATTCTATTCTTTCTCGGTGTTTGCTATTGTTATTACTATTAAGACACTCGTCACGGATCAATAGTTCTACCATGAAGCAAAGACTTCCCGAACGAACCTCTGACTCGATCTCCTAACCAAAGCTCGGAAGCTGCAACCCCGCAACCCCCCAGCGCCCACCCCGTTCTCCCCGGCACGAACCCCGTGAATTTCGCCAAACGAATTTCCTTAATCCACATCCGGTATCACCGGTCCAATGAAAATCACGCGGAACCAGTCTTCGACTAATCTCTCGAACGCGCTCGGCCGTTGATCAATTCTCATCCGCTCATCTCCCCCCCGGCTGGCCCGCCACCTTTTCTCTCGTTCACCTCTCGCTGGTATTAGAGAAACTTTTCTCATCCACTTAACGCAGAAGTTCTATCGCGGCCGATACTTCCTGCTCGTTCGTACAGCACGAAAGTATCGGATCATAATTAATGTAGACAAAAGTGGGCTAATCGAATAACTTTTTACATTCCGATTCGACGAACTTCGCCGTCTAGCGGCGGTGCCTCGATCAAGCCCCGGAACTTTCTTTCGCCCTCTGCTGATTAACTCGTCGGAAGCGCCGTGCCTCCGCGCAGCTACGCTTCAATCGTATTAACGCAAAAATAATCGAATTACGCTTTCATGCACCGTCAACGTGTAATTATTGCGAACATCGGACAGCTCCTCTACGTTCCTTTTAATCGCTGTCGCGAGGCCGATGGGCGAGACTCTGCAGAGACTTCCCTTCCAAGATTCTGATGGAAATACGTTTTCTAGAGATATTTGGGGATTTTTGGGGTAGAATGGTTATAGAAGGTGCTTCGTTTACCTTTCATTCTGCAATTAACTTAAATGTTATAGTGAATCTTGAAAATACATAGAGCATCTGTTTAGGTTGCTTTAATTTAGATTAGTTTTAGGTTATGTTTGTTAATATAGAAATTATAGAAATTAAACGATATGTTTACATTATTGTGTTTTCCTAAATATTTAGAAAATTAGAGTGATAAAATTGTTATGAAGGATGCTTCTACTTCACTACTACTGTAGTTTTTGGTTAGGTTAGGAATTAAAAATGTAACGATTTGTAATTTATTTATATTTTTTCTGGGTATTCGATAAATTGGATCGATGAAATAATTATACAAAGTATTTCGTTTAATTCATTTTTTTCCTTTACTGATACTAAAGTTTCCGCTTAGGCTACGTTGATTCCATAAGAGTGACAGGCTAATGACCAATTTAAAAAATAATGTTTTGTAATTTATATAATATTAAAAAATATCTTTATCTCTTTTCGATAGATTTTATTGAGGCATTTGAAAAGAAATTAGGTTTTTCTCTGAAGTTATCAGAAAAAGAATGCTATTTTGGTTGTTGCGTGGCTGGGTTCGCAGGGTGTGGTAGCCGAGGAATTCAAAATGGCGTGTCGATGTGGACTCGCGAGGAGTGGAAAAGCGAAAACGAAGTAATTTGTGGGCACAAAGAGCAACGACATCTGAATAAATTTGAGTTGTATTTATTTCACTTTGAAATAGAACGTTTCCTTTTCTTTTTTAATTATTACCATAATAGAATACGGCGGGATTCATGTCCAAACTTTTGTACTGGGCGCCGTTTTATAATTAAAGTGCTCGTTCTGTCCGCTCGCATGCACTTATGAAACTTCAAAGCTTCGCAGAGATGCTTTATCATGGGTTTTATTTATCATAACCCATGCGTGGAATTTGGTTCATCTAATTAATGAAAACGTTACTCGAATATCCGGTGCAATAAAGGTAACAGCTTCCAAGGGTTTAAACGTAAAAAACGGTGCTCGAAATTTGTTTGAAAAAAGAATTTGCAAGCGTGGAATTAAATCTAACTCCAGCAAGTGTTCAAGTGAAATTTTAATGTGGGTCAAAATTAATCCAGCCTCCGCTGTGCGCAATCCGCTGTCCGAGGATTAAAATGTAAAGCAGTGGTAAAAATTGCCATAGAAATACGTTGCTCGGGGCATCACGCGCTTTTTGCTTGTTACAATTCCGAGTATTGCATTTCTAAGATAATTCGAATTTTTATTCCCTATAATTTCTGCTTCTCGTGCACTCCGTGTACATCGATCCATCGTTAAAGTTTTATCTAGTACGCGAATCGTGTTATACCGGTTAACAACGTAGCAGAAATTACTATTGTGTTGCCAGAATTATGAACGAATAACGCTCAGCGTGTTCATATTAAACGAAAAGTACCAATTCACCTATTGCAATTACACGCTGTAAATTATTGTATCGTATTCGATTACATGTAACGAGTCTGTTGCACGGATGTATGGATTGTAATGGAATTTATTATTTATCTATCTCTATATTACGATAGAATTATCTAGTTAGCGATTATATATGTTTATTTACTAGATGGATTATTACGATATAATTTTTTTCTTCAACTGCGCGCAGCTTGCCAAATATTCAAATGTATGGAGCTATTACTTACTATTGATATTCTAATATTACAGCGTCTTATGATATAATATAGTACTGTTATATTGCAATACTAAAATTATTATGAAATATCGTAATACTTAGTATTATATTTGTGATATTAAATGTTAAATATTATAATGTTATAATACTATATATATAATATTACTATAATATTACTATATATATATACAATTAGTAGTACTATATATATATTAAACGAAATATATATAGTATTATAACATTGCAATACTATAATATTTAATATCACATTGTGATATAGTATTTTATTGATGCCTTATAGCAGCTTATATACATAATACTATATAGTATTATAATGTAAGAGTACTATATTTTATATATATATAGTATTATAACATTATAATATTTAATATTTAATATCACATTGCGATATAATATTTTGTTGATGCCTTATAGGAACTTATATGCATAATACTAAGTATTATGATATTTCATAATAATTTTAGTATCGTAATATAAGAACACTATATTTTATATATATTATAGTATTATAACATTATAATATTTAATATTTAATATCACATTGCGATATAGTATTTTATTGATGCCTTATAGTAGCTCCTATATAATACTAAGTATTACGATATTTTCATAACAATTTTAGTATTATTTATTTTTAATTTAGTATATATATGTTATAATTATTAAAACAAAATTTTTAATGCCACGATAAAATATTATATAGCAGTCCATAATCCAACCCAATTGCATGGAAAATCCCCATAAACGACATATAATCTAAAAGATTCACAATTCCATACACAATTTACGCAAATCCAATAAAATCCTATCATACGACCCCCGAAAGCCTAACCGAAACCGAGGTTCGATAAAACAATTGCAATCTCGCGATGGAGCTTCAAAAAAATAAACAACGCCTGCCCTCTTCCAGTATCCATTGGATTGACTTCCGAGGCAGAGCCCATCCCCAGAGCCCGCGGTGCGTCCTAACAGACTCGTGGCCCCCTCTAACTCAGGGAACAGCTTCACACCCTTCGAAGATGCCTCGAACAAAGGCGTCCTGTTCTCCGCTTGACTAAACGCGGCCGATCGAATATTCTCACGCAGCCTCGCCCCGTTCGCCGCGAAACTATTCGCCAAGTATTCGACCAGGCTGGCTGATTTTCAATTTGCTTCTCTCCCATGAACGCTTCTGCTTTCAAACGGTGGCGCCCTTTCAACCCGTTCTTTTCGTGCCCCCTATCGCTGCCTCTATCGCCATTTTCCCCTCCATTAACCGTAACTCTTTAGCCGATCCGGCTGATGGGTCGGCGCAGTTATTCGGGCTGGAATTTCTTTAAATTGTTAAGAAACAGGGACGAGGCATCGCGACGCCTCCGGCAACGAGTCCACGAAGGCGCATTCCAGCACCGTCTAATGAGATCAAAAGCCCGCGAGCTTTCGAGATTAAAAACCTCGCCGCCTTCTTGACCCGGCCAGGCCTAGCCGAGATCCTCCTTCCGAGGGCTTCTATGAACGCGTGTGCAGCGTATCGAGGGATTCTTCCATTGCTGGTATTCCAACCGCGAGTGAAGAAGTTAAGTTTCTTGGGTTATTGAGATATTTCGCGTGAATTGTGGCGTAAATTGTGGCGCGAATCGCGGAGAGGTTAGGGCACTCTGAGAACTTGTGGGTCGTTCGGTTCTTTGCAGGCTGCAGCTTCGGTCACTCGTGGACAATGTTTGACTTGGGTAGTAGTTTGCGGATCGTTCCACTCTTCGGAGTGTGAAGCCTCTGAATCTAATTTGGTCAATAATGCTTGTTTTTAAGTAAAAGTCTTCTTTTCAGACATTTTTCTCTTTCGAAATGTCGAAATCGGTGAAATATTGTATTTTAGGGTTACGAAAGGCAAAAGGGTCTGCGGATGAAATAGATGGCGACACTGTTACTGTTAGGGTGGCACCAAAATAGAGATGTCAGACAGATTTTCTAAACAGATTAACTGGTTATATTGCAATTAACAATAGATTTATGATCATTCGATAATTGAAGAAATCTAATTAAAGAATCAATTTATTATAAAACGATTGATTTATTTCTTCTTGTTTTTGCGAAAATCGAAATTCTAATTCGTCGATAGCTGGTACTTGGATATGAATTTAAGAAAAGAAAAATTTGGAATTCACTTGGAAAAATTGACTCAATTATTTAATTCGTTGTTTGAACAAATTAATTGTTTGAAAATACGATTTCACGGTCAAATTCGTCATTGAAGAATGTAAAATTCAGCATGAACGTTGGCAGATGAAAGTTTTATCAAAACTAGCCATTAGTACTTCGATATGGTCCCTCGTAAATCTCTATTGAACAATATATAATGATATAAACTTAAGAAAAGAAAAATTTTGAATTCACTTAGAAAAATTAACTTAATTATTTAATTCGTTGTTTGAACAAATTAATTGTTTGCAAATCCGATTTCACGGTCAAATTCGTCATTAAAAGATGCCAAATTCAGTGTGAACTTTAGCAGATGAAAGTTTTATCAAAATTGGCGATTAGTACTTCGGTATGGTCCCACTTAAGACTCTAATGAACAAACTTTGTTCCACATTTTGCACTTGTTTGTACCCAAGGACTCATCCCCTGGCCGCATCTTCGACTGGCAATATTTCGGTCACCCCTGTGCTCTCTGCGAAGCAACTATGGTCAAAGTTGCTCCTACTGCGTTACATCACGCGGGGAAATTAGTTCCGTGCCTTTTTTCATACATTTTTAGATTCACGGATAATCTCGCAGCCGTGCGGATCGCGCCGTTTCTTCGTTTACCACCGGCAGTTCGCAACCCCTGAGCCTCTCGTTCCCTCTTTCCGCGCGGCGTCGTTCTCCGCGCTGAATAACGAAGGCTGGAGAAATTTTCTCGGAGTATTTTTTCGCTGGATCGCCTGGCGTGTGATGTAGTTCGCAGCGTGGATCGTAAACGTTAACGGTGCCGGGACTTTGTCAGTTATTACGGTGCTTCCGAGTTGATCTCGTGTTCCTCGGAGGATATATTCCCGTGGAAACGCGAGAGCGGAACAGCGCGGAGGTTTAAATAAGCCGGAAAATATTTTTATACGATTTCCTGCAGTCTGCTCGTCCTGTTAACCGGTGTGCTCCTTTAAGGTTCACTTTTCCACGGTTTTCGGTATAATTTGAACCGAGTCCCGTGTTTCCGTCTCATCTTCGTCGTCATCCTTGTTTCTGTTTCGTCTCTGTCTTTGTTCCCGTCTCTAGCTCTGTCTTTGTCGTTCCTTTTGTCGCTACTTATAATTGTATCAACGTCTTTACTTTTGCCTCTGTCTTTGTGATTTTTGTATCTACCTTTGTCTCTACTTTTATTGTGGTGCTTGTCTCAGCCTTTGTGTTTATTGCAGTTTTTGTCTTTGTCTGTGTCTTTGTTATGGCATTTGTCTCTGTTTCTGTTTCAGTCTTTATTTTGACATTTGTCTGGGTCTTACTTTTTATTGTAGTCTTTACTTTTGTCTTTGTCTCTATCTGTCTGTGTCTTTGTCTTTGTCTCTATCTGTCTGTGTCTTTGTCTTTGTCGCCATCTGCCTTTGTCTTTGTCTTTGTCGCCATCTGTCTTTGTACACGCCTCTATCTCTATCTCTTGGCTCTGTTTTTATCTCTGTCTCTGTCTCTGTCTCCGTCTCTGTCTCTGTCTCTGTCTCTGTCTCTGTCTCTGTCTCTGTCTATCTGTCTATCTGTCTATCTGTCTTTGTCTTTGTCACTGCCTGTATCTTTATTGCAATCTTTATTTCTGTCTGTGCCTTTGTCACTGCCTGTATCTTTATTGCGATCTTTATTTCTGTCTGTGTCTTTGCCGCTTTTGCCTTTACATCTGTCTTTGTCGTCGTCTGTTTCTTTCACTCTAACTTTCTAAAGATTTTGGTCTATGTTTCTGTTCCCGCTTTTGTCTCATTTCTGCCTCTGTTGTCTCTGTTTCTGACTGTCCAAGTCGTTGTCTCTGTTTCTGTTTTCTTACCGTGACTTCTATCCCTGTGTTTCTTCGTCTGTTTGTCTCTCTAGTTTCTCTCAGTCTTATTCTTAGAGAATGGGTATGGAATTTGAGTAATAGGCCAATTTAATGGAGCGTGACAGTGGGTAAAGGTTAGGTATCCACTCTGAATACGACTATATTTTTGACTTTCATCCCCTTCGCGCTTAAGGGAGGAGCAAACTAATTAATACTCGCTCGAAGAAATTAGAAGTCACGAATGGTTGCCTGGCCGATTCAGACTAATGAAGTTAGCAGTTACGGTTAGGTGACGATGATTATTCATTCGCAAACACGAAGGGTGTTGGGAACTTTGTTCTAAACACTGATTATATCCAGATACGATTATTAGGCATTCATTTTGTTTGACGTGTAGCGCGACAGGTTGTTAATCATTTGATGCATTGAAACGTTGGGCATGGATTGATAGCTGCACGATTTGGAAGCGATGAATAATCTATAGAGGAATTTATTGCTAATCGTGACATCTATTGTCAGCATTCGAGGATCGATATTTATAATTAATTAATTATTAATTATTTTTTACGCGTTTCTTTTTGCACTGGATCTCAATCAGCATAACCATGAACAACCTGCTACATTGTACTTTGATACACGAATCCGATTATACAGACGTCAAAGTGATCCATTTCATAGAAGTTAATTATTTGGTAATCACGTATCATATATATATATATAGCCAGGCATATTACAAAACTATTGGATAATATATAAAATCCTGTCACACGTTAAATTTAATACATTGAAATTGAATTAGTAAAATTAGGTTACAGAGAATCGATACATTTAATAAATTAAGTGGAAGAAATACCAAGATTAATCCGGATAAATTATGCTCGGAATGTGTACTCAATTTCGACATCTTTTCGTTCCCTCATCCAACATATTTTTTATTTATTTTTATTTATTTTCTCCTTTTATATCCAAAAAGCTTCTGTATCTCGTTTCAAATGGCTCGTAGTTCTACAACGACGCAAAATTGTTCGAGAATGCACATCATTCGATTTCAGCAATGTTTAAAACTATTTCACGTGCTTTCGCCGTTCTAGTTTGAACAAAATTTCGCCCACTCCGCGTTAATGCAAAATCACGGTTCGTGACAAGCGTTTATGCCTTTCGATAGAAATATATTTTCGTTCTATCGCGATGGTGGAATAGTTGAATATCGTTAAAGCAGCGATACACGAAGATTCAGTCGATCGAAATATTTTAAAGTGGCTGAAAGAGCGGATAAAGATTGGACAATTCCTTTGAAAAATATTTCATTGGATAGCTGGGAACGTCGCTTATCTCTAAGAAGCAGAAACTAAAGGAAATTTTATCGAATTCTCGTGTCGATTCGCGAATATTGATTCCATTGCTGAAATTAATTTGTCTCTTGGGTGAGTATCTTATACTTCGCTCGATGTTAGGATTATCGCGTTAATTCTGTGTTTACACAAAATGGCGGACAACGTTGGTGCTGCTGGCTTTGAACGAAGGCTAATTAGCAGTGGAGAGGCTCGCAGGCAAAGTGGCACAAGTGGCGAAATCTTTAATTTTGAAAAATTCTGGGTGAAGTTCAACATAAGAGAAACATCTGAATGCCTCTGAATATAAAAACGCAGCAGTTCGCTAAGTACGTACTTATGAAGGATTGGAAATTCATAGCAAAATCCTTCTTTTAGAAATTGAAACATTCAAATTAAAAAAAGGTATGGAAATTCAGAGGAAAATCCTTCTTTGAAAAATTGAAAGCTGCAAATTGGAGAAAAGGTCTGGAAATCCAGGGAAAAATTATTACCTGGGAAAGTAAGTCTTGAGAATTGGCAGAAGGGGATGAAAATTACTTAAAAAGCAATTTCCTTGCCTTTGGAATTAACCCTTGAGCAGTGAAAATTAAAACATTAGAAATTCATAAAAATTTCTAACTTTGGAAATTAATACCTGGGATTTAAAAATTAGAAAATGAAATTAAAAAGTCGTAATAAAATTCCTTTCTGAGAAATTAAAATTTGTAAATTCCAAGAAGCAATTGAAACTTCATAACAAATCCCTTGTCTTGAAAATTAATTCCTTAAGAATTGAAAAAAATAATTTACAAAATTAGAAATTAAAAAGAAACCTTTATATAAATATCTATCTCAAGTATCTCATATATCATTTCCTAAACTTGTATTATTTTTGGAAAAAATTTGTTAGAAATATATAAAATATATATACAAAGATAATAAAAAATTATACGTGAGAAAGTTATTCCATAGAACCACGTCACATATTATTTAGTCCCAATGATATCAGCTAATTTTATACAGTGTTAGACAATGCTAGAATTTCAATGAAATGCATCCAAGAGGAATGGAGTGATTATTAAAATCTGTAATGAATTGGATCGAACTTGTACAATGGGTTAGGGACGCGTGGAATTGAATCTAAATCAAAGGTAAATAATGTACGATTCGAATCGAGTTCGAGCAGATAACGAATTGGATCTGTAGAATGAACGAAATACGACGGGAATTACAAATTTGATTAAAAATACCGAATGAATTTAAATCGAATCAATCATGTCTGATTTACAATTAAGCACAACATAAGCGAAAATCAATCGAGAATTGAGGTAGCCTCGATCAAAATCGCATTGGAATCTCGTTACAAACGAAGCAGCACCTCGAATAATGACTCGACATTTATAAATAACGAAATTGAGATGAAGACAGCTGAAACGAAATATGAGACGAGGATAAAGAAAATAAAAATTCGATGTTAAAAAGAAATATTACATTGACCTAAAAATTCTCTCGTTGAATTTTATCTAAATTTATACAATTTGATCTATAATTTAATTATAATTTAATTATATTTCAACTATAGACTTGTCTTAATTAACAGTCTGTAGGATTAAGTTAGACTTCATGCAAATTAACTTTATTTATTAAAATTAGACTTAAGATTTTTCAGATAGGTTCAATTTCAGCTTCGACTACTGAGATAAAGTTTCCTATTTCTGAAAATTCAAGAAAATTTACAAATCATTAGTTTTATAACCTACTGACTTTTATTAATTTTCTCGAATAAAAATAAGTGTTCAAAAGAAATAAATTATTAATAAAAACGACAGGAATAAATTCAGATAATTAGAAAAAGGAATTTTCTAATTTTCCAAAATGAGTTATTCCAAAATATAGTATCAGTTGTTAAAATAATATCTGCTATTATAAAAAGTATAATAGGCTATAGTATTAATAGATTAATAATTTGTTGTTGATAATTTTAATTGTATCGTCTACTTATTCATCTATCCAGTCCTTCAATAATTCATTTACCATAAAAATAATTTAATTGTCATAATAATAACTAAATTGTAAGAACATTTATATGTAGAACATCCTAACAAAAACAATGAAAAATTCTCCAACCACGAAATAAATAAATTCCCAAACATGGAATCCAGGACAAAACTGAAAATAATATTCTAAAATCTTCTCTTAAAAAAAAATCGTCTTTCGCTTTTTCAAAAAGAGGCTAGTAATTGCACAATTAATTCTGTCTGTTATACTAAAATCACGAGGACAGGTTGTGGATTTCTATGCTAATGCATGCAATGACGACCTATGCTTGCCAAGAGCCAAAGCACTCCGCGTAAATGCACGAAATAAGCTGTAATTAGTATCCCAGTATTTAATTCGCATATTGCTACAGATACTATCAATTTCAATCCCCAACCTACCCCAAAGACCAGAAAAGAATAAAACAAAGCAAAAGAAACAGAATCAGGGACAAAATGAAAATAAAAATAATAAAAATCAACCACACCGACAGACATCATCTCGAAATAAATCTCTGCAGAAAAATACAACTGAAATGCAAATTTGCTTCGAAATGGCGTCAAGGATCGACGCAGGATCGATGAGACGGAGGGCAATGTGAAAGGAATGGAAATCGGGTGAAACCTTGTTAACGCGAATTCGGTTCAGTGGCAACTGCAAGATGCGTCGCGTCTATGGTGTTTCAATTTAAATTTATGATCAATTTGTATTCATTACGTCGTTTGAAGAGAACAAATGTCATAAAATCCGTAGACGAAGGAAACGTCAAAGGTACAGGAGGTTTGCTTTTAAAAGGATATTTCCGTTGGAAGACAAATTCGACTTTCATCTTGATACTCCATAACGGAATATAGAATGTGCGTGCAGACAGAGCGTGTGCTATTGCATATGTGCGTGCGCGTGTCTGCCTCTGTTCGACATATACGTGCATGGGTATAATGCGCGCATATCCGCTTTCAATTCGATAGATATGTAAAATATATGCCGCACTCGCTGCAAAATGGATATGGAACGCTGGAATATTTCATCGTTAAATCGATTGGGTATTATTACGAGTTACGGTATGAGACAATATAAAGCTTCCTTGCTATTGTTGGCAAAAAGTCAAAGTGATCGAACAATTCGCGAGTGTACGCGAATAATCATGCTTTTATACATCTTTTTTCTTTCATCCTTTCAGTTTTTCGATGTTTTTGGTGCGATTTTAAAGAGGAGAGAATTTTTGTTAGATTTATTTTCACCTGCATGTTTGTTGGAAATGAAATAGTAGTCGAAATGAATATAACCTGGGTAACGGAGAATATATGAAGCTTGATTTTCCTGCAGAAAATACCAGGAAATGAAATTGTTACGGTTTAAAGAGAAAAATAAACGTTTCAAAGGAAGGAGAAGTGATAGTAATTGTAAATGTTATTAACACCTTACCTTACGATGTAAGCAAGATGGCGAGTGCCATAATCAACAGCAACGTCGCGAGACACTTCATGCAAACGATGCGAAGAATAACATGCTACCGAGACAGGAAAACATCTGCGAAAATTAACCACTATCCTGACCCGTCTTATTTACCTTGGGTCCTATCTACGAGCCACGTTTCTCGCACGTGATACCCATGTTCGACCCGATTGCCTCACCGCCATCTTGTAGATAAAGAAATTAACACCAAAATAACCAAAATGACTGTTTTTAGAATTTTTATCTTTGCAGTTGACGAGAATATGCAGTTGCTTTTGGCAAAATTAATATTGTGTAATTATGTATGCTCTTTTATGTTCATTGTACTGCTTTACTTATCGTCAATAATGTATATCGTATTTAGGTACTCATTACAGATCGGTAATTTTAGTGCTAATAAAGGTTATTACGTATTTTAAATATTCAAATATTCGTGATAATTAATGATCTAATATTTAAATATTCAGGACAATTATTCGTTGGCTATTTTATATCGGTTTACAATTAATTATTTCTAACTACAGGAAGTAAATAGGAATTCATAACTAAATAAAAACCACGAGAATAAGAATTTTTAAATAAATTTTCTATGTTTATGTCAACTAGTTGAGAAGATCAAAAATAAGCAAGATTTGATCATACTGGCACCAATGGGATCCGAAAATCAAACTACTCCGTCGGAATAAAAAAGATATATATTATTTTTATTTATAGTGATATATATTAAAAATCCCCCCTCCCTCAAAGGAAAAAAAAAATTGAGAAAAATCCCACGACCTCCCAAACTGCCGATAAAAATCTCCCAATAAAAAATATCCACCTCGCGTGAAGTCTCCTCAGAAACATAATCGTCGGAGTCGCGCTGATAACCATCGCGCCCTCTCCGTAAAGTGAAAATCGCGAACGAAGAAGCTCGTTGGAGACTACTCGTCCCAGACAGAATCGTTTACGCGGGGATCAACGACGAATTAACGATCACCAGCTCGTGCTTAATCTAGGAAACGAATCTCCGCGACCCAGGCTCCCTCTCGCGGTCGCGTCTCCTTCACGATGCAATTTCGTTTTACGAGACAATCCGGCAGGCCGTGGAGAAGCTTCCCCCGGGAGGCGGTAGAACGCGACAGAAGGGGGAAAAAGTATCAGAGTAGTTGGTTCTCCGCGGTAACTCGATTTCGTACGAAATAAAGCTGAGATTTCGTTGGCATGAATGCCGAATCCGTGTCCGAGAGGACGGAACAGGGTCGCGTTACGGCTTGTTAAAAAATGCACGCCGCCACGCGGCGCGGAGCCGCAACTACTGGCGGACAAAGGGTGGGGGAAACCACGAGGTCGGGCGCGATGGCGGAGCCAGAGCGCGGAGAAACGAGTGTACAGGGAGAGAAAATGAGCGTGATAGTGGAGCAGATAAAATAAAAATGGCCCCACGGTGCTTGAGGGATGAGAGCAACCGCACCCTCCCGGTTTCCTTCTCCTTCAATTCGATGAATCTCCGAGTGACTTAAAGAGGATAACTTCTTTCTGTATGTCGGCGACATCCTCCGTCCGTGTCCCTGGAACCTCGAGCACGCTTTAATACTTATATGCGCTCCTTGCAATCCGGAAACGTTTTATCCTGTCGATTTACAGGTTATCCTTTCACAACCTCGTTTCTCGATCAGGTTTTAGAAACGGTAGATTATCGTGCGACGACTGTGTTGGCGAGTAGAAGCGGTAATAGGTTAGGTTGGACTTTTAGGTTATGTCGCGAGACTGCGAGGAAAGTAATTGTTGCAGGGGAAGTTTTGAAGCGATGGTTCTCGTTTGCAGAGTACTCGAATTGGTTTTTAGGTTATGTATGATGAATGATGAAGTCCTAATCCAGGTTGAGGGATGAGTGAATCCTGGATTCGGCTCGTTGTAGCAATTTGTTACAAATTCGGTGATTTATTCTTCTTGAAATTTAGTCTTTCATGATTCTCCAGGAATTTCTTCTTGATAGTTCACTGGAGAAAGTATTATAAAATATAAAAATTAATATACAATAGAAAATGTCTCGTGCATCTATAGTACCTAACTATGAAGCTCTGATAAACAGTTAGACATTGACATAATCCAATGTGTATACAATACAAGACGAAGAATTACGTACAATAACTTGTGCACAATGGGATATTAGCAACGAAACGTTACGTGATGACCTAAATACTAAGCACATACGTGACTACAAATCTCATAATAGTACACTGCAACGTGACCCTAATAACTAAGCAAAAGACCTGCTCGAAGAAGAGGACAATGTTAGAGGCTTAGAAAATCGAATCCAAATGATTCAACAAAAATCCATAGACATGAATAGCACCTGATTTAAAGAAACTCCACTAGGACTTTTCCTTTCACGTGTTTATATTCGTTATTAATGGACCACAACTGCACATATATCTTTTATAACTCCCTTATAGTTGTACATAACAATAGAGAAAAAGGAGAACGAAAAATTAATCCGCAATTTGTGAACTCTTCTAGTAATTGAACAATTAACCCTTTGCACTCGACGACTTTTTCGTTACAGAAAAATAGTAATTCCAAGACTTTCTGTCATATAGTCGACGAAATTTTTAAAATGGTAAATAAGAAATCATATGCAAATTAAGACGTAGAATTACTTTTCTTCGACATTTCACAATTTTAGAATTTGATTAAATGGTGACTGAGAGTCACCTCTCGAGTGCAAAGGGTTAACATCCCCGAATGAAGAAGAAGAATGAATACCCCAGGAAATAAGTATACTTCGCAAACATTGAACGAACCCTACCAAACACAGGAACCACCCATTTCTGCACAAAAATGATCAAAAGTCGATCAACCCAATTTTAACCCCTTGACTACTGTGGGCGCCTATGGACACTTAGAAATTTTGCGTTTGTGACACGAAGATCGCCTATTGGTGCTTAAAAATTTTGCGTTTGTAACACAAAGGTTGCCTATAGACGCTTGGCGTAGTTTGGCTTTTTGACACGGGGGGCGCTTGTTTTCACAAAAATGGCGCACATCGAGTGCTTAGGAATTTTGCGTTTGTGACATGAAGGCCGCCTATGGACACTTAGAAATTTTGCGTTTGTGACACGAAGATCGCCTATTGGTGCTTAGAAATTTTGCGTTTGTAACACAAAGGTTGCCTATAGGCGCTTGGCGTAGTTTGGCTTTTTGACACGGGGGGCGCTTGTTTTCACAAAAATGGCGCACATCGTAACTCAATTCCTGCCGTATGGTACGGCCACTGCGTATTAAAATCTGCCGTAGTCAAGAGGTTAATCTCTAGTAACATCCTCGACCACAGAGTGTAGGAAAGGAAAGCAGAGGGACGATGCCATCGGCGCCATGGTGTCTCGACGCCACACCCTGACAGTCCCGGAAGTCTCGCAGTCGGCGGCATACGGGTTAAGGAAGAGCTTTATAGTAATCGAACGGAATCGAACCGGCATTTTATGTGCCCGATTCGTGCTCCAGCGTACCTTACCGCGAATTCTGCGAGTATTCGCCAACGAATCGGAAAGGAACCGGTGAATTTACCCTCGTACGTCACTTACGGCTGTAATGTCCCTTATTCGGTAATGGCTACCGGAAGTGGGACGCCGAGTAAAATCGTAGACGGAACGTGACCCGGAACGGGGTTCGCTGTTCCACGAATCGAGACAATCGAGAAAGCTTGTTGACTTCGTACGATGAATGTTTTAATGTTGCCAGGGTAAAGCTGGTTTGGTCTATTTCTAGCGACGGATTGATGGCCGAATGAGATTCCTTCGATTTGCGAAGGGTCGTTGCTCGTATCTTACGAGTCGATTTGGCTCTTCTTTATTGGCATTTCGTGTTTGGCCTTGCGTTCTGCTGAGGGGCGAAGGGGCTGATTGAAAGGGCTGTAGGAGAGGGTGAAAGTGTTCGGATTTTGGTGCCATTTTAAATCTTCATGTTTGGCTTGAGGAAATTGTAGGAAATTAGTATTATCTTGTGTGCTTAAAAATTTGGAAATTTTTTTGGTACTTTGAATTTTTATGTTTGGTTCGTTTCGTAGAAGTGGATGAAAGTGTTTGGAATGTGGTGCCATTTTAAATCTTTATGTTTGGTTGAGGAAACGGAGGAAGGGTTGGAAATTGTAGGAAATTAGTATTATTTTGTGTGCTTAAAGATTTGGACATTTTGTTGGTTCTTTGAATTTTTATGTTTAGTTTATTTGGTAGGTGAAGATAAAAGTGTTTAGAATTTGGTGCCATTTTGAGTTTTTATATTTGATTTGAGGAGATAGAGGTAGAGTTGGAGATTGAAGGAAATTAGTGTTATTTTGTATATTTGAAGATTTGGGAATTTTTTGGTACTTTGAATTTTTATGTTTAGTTTATTTAATTAGATAGATTTAGTGGATTAGATAGGAAAAAGGTTATATATTTTGTACTTTTTACATATATTGTAATTTTAAACATTTTTATTTACTTTTGTTTTGAGTATTATTGTAATTTTTATTTAATATTAATTCATTTTAGGACTTACAATTAGTATTATTTTCAATGATTATATTTATTTTTGTACTATTATTTAATGTCATTTATTTTTTAGGGTAGTACTACTTTAAGTATTTATATTTACTTTTGCGATTCAATATATTTGATCGAAATAAGATAGATGGGCAGAAAGTCTTAGAAATTTATCGCTATTTTAATTTTTCATATTTATTTCTTCCAATTCGATTAACGCGATTGAAATAAACGTAGAAGAAGTTCTTTCAAAATTTACTGCCATTTTTATTTTTCATATTTATTTTCCTCAACCCGATGAATTTGATTGAAATAAGGGGAGAAAAGGTCGAGGACCCTAGGAATTCACTGCTATTTTGTGCCTTTATATTTATTTCCTTCGATTCTATAAATTCGATCGGAATAAACGTAGAAGACCTTCGAAATTTTCTGCCATTTTCACTTTTTATATTTATTTCCTTCGATCGATAAGTTCGATTGGATTAAACGAAGAAATAAAGTAAGCAAAGTGTGCTACAAATTTAATAACAAACTTTCATCCTTTACATTTATCTTTTCTGACACTATGAAACTTCACCATCAATTTTCCCAGTTTCTTGCACTTTACACAGGTGTCATGGCAAATACCTTTCCTTAGTCTAAATCAACAGAACTTTTAAAAGAATTCCTTAATGAAATCAATTTCGTGTCATCGAATATTTACGAAAATATGGATCTTCTCCGCATCAGTGAAATAATAAATTTCCCTTAGCATGGTTTAAAATTCTATTCAATATCGAAATACCAATTTGCAGTTTTAAAAGTTCGTCGTCGAATGCTCGTAAATTATCTATATTTAAAGAGTGACTTATTTGTATATACGTATGTGTGCAAACTTATAAGTACATAACAAAGACACCCGAAACCGACATAAAATTCCAGTCCATTAACTTAGCATTCGTTAATTTACGCGTCCGCTGGGATGCCGCGAGGACACAATTAATTACGAATAGCCATAACGAACCATTCGCCTGTTTTTATTAATGGTCGCATTCGAGGGTGTAAACGTGACTCCGGCCCCAAGACGGCGGTCAGAACGGGGTGAACTTCGAATTAACGACCTCTTGGAGAAATGTTCATGGTATTCCCCCAAGTGCTCTATCATCTGTAATAAAAACAACGGCAAAATAAAGCTGAGGTAAATAGAAAACGTTGAAGTATCGCTAATGCCTGGATGGTAATTAAGGGAATTTTATGGAACCGGAATTTCGTGCAAATTTCATCGGAGGGTTGATCTAAACGAATTTTAAGAAGGTTTTTAATAGAAAAGAATTATTGTGGACTTTTATTAACCGTTTGCACTCGAGAGGCGCCTCTCAGTCGCCATTTAATCAGATTCTAAATATGGATGTTAATATATTAAATTTACAATTACCCAACGATGCGTGGAATATCGAAGTAAAATAATTCTTTGTCTTAATTTGCATACGATTTCTTATTTACCGTTTTAACCCTTTGCACTCGAGGATTTTTTGGCTAAAGAAGGATAGCAGTTCAAATATCTTCTGTGACAAAGCCGACGATATTTTTCTGAGCAGGAATAAAAGATCGTATGATAATTAACACGTAGAATTATTTGATTTCGATACCTCGCACACTGTTACATTATCTGAAATTTGACATATTTATGAATATGGAGCTTCGAAATTTTATCAAATGGCAACTAAAGGGCACCTCTCGAGTGCAAAGGGTCAAAAATATCGTCGACCTTATGGTAGGAAGTCTTCGAATCACTATGTTTCTGTAACGAAAAGATCACTGATTGTGAGTGCAAAGGGTTAAAGTACTATATTAAAATTGTTATAATCGTTAATCATTCATATTATTTTCTAAATCCTTCACCAGCACTCTTTTAAAAAAATCACCGAAAAAATCACCGACTGCAAAGGGTTAAAATTGTAATCATGGGAATCAGTGGAAAAATCGTATAAGTGTATTTCTTTTAGAAAAAAGAAGGATATTCACACTTAATATTGAAATATTACAATAATAATTATAATTATATTTAATACTAAAGCCTATTTAATATTAAAATTATAATTTTAAAGAACAGATATGCGTAAGATATGTGTCACAGAACGCATGCACGCAATTAGTAAAAAATGATGATTGCAAACAGATTAAAGTATTTTTCTTTAATTTTTCAGTATATAATCTGACAATGACATCACGGAAAGCTCGTAAACGTTGTATACTTTGTTTATCACAATAAAAGAGAAAAAATTCATTTTATCAGTGTAACAATTGCCATGTCGCTATATGTATTGACCATTTCAAGTGTAAAACTATTAAATTTAATTTCTCAAGTTATTTTCAATGTATAACTTCATTGCACTAAATAAAATTATAAATTCTTTGTATATGCCATTTTACTTTTTGGTTTTTTATCACTTTGAAATACCTTGATCTTTATTCAAATTTTGGTAATATGGGTCAATGTTCCACTTTTTCGAACGACACAAATGGGTTAATAAGAATTACAATCGTATATAAAAATATTTAAGTAAATGTTAAGGAAAATATATTAGAGAAAGAGTGCAATCAGTATAATCATTAAGGGTAGTTTTAAGTACAATTTTGAAAACGAATTTATCGATACCAGAAGAGGACAAATATTTTTTATTTCCCCATGACAAATAATATATTCATGTATAACCATAATACATTATAGCTAACTATTCTTCAAATATTTATTTTTAAACTACATTTGGGTTTATTTAAAATTATTTTCCAATTAAAAATAAAAGTTCAAACCCACGTATATATCAAACTAAATATTTCATCATAATTAATAAAAAGAGCCATGATTGACAGTTTCAGACCCTCTGTAAAATTCGTTCGATTCAACTTTGTCACTGCCATCACGCCAACTTAACCCTTCGCATTCTCACTCGATCGCTTTGAACGAGGGAACGCGAGGTGTCGGTACGAGGAAGTCAAAAGCGTCGAAACACGGCGACACATTTTTATCGCGCCTTTAATTTCACAGCAGTTCTTTCGGAGCAGAAGCATTCCTTTAACCACGGCAAGAGAAATAGCAGCGTCTCTCTGAAAGATGTACGTCCGTTGTCCCAGAAAGTTTGCCCTCAAGAAATGTCGTGTTCCAGGGACTCGCCACACGTAACAGTCTCCGTGTAAAATTCATCCTGTAGAGAATATAACCCGTTCTAGGCGAACCAGCACCAAGGAAGGATTGTCTTGTCCCGAGCAATCGAATCTAAAACTTGCCTAGCTCGCTTGCCTACCTCTGCTGGAACACACACAGGCTGATTCTTAAACATTTGGAAATAGTTCGAGGGGCGAATTCAGCAGAGAAACCGTGTTTCACTGTTTCACTGTTTGAGTTGTGTGGAAGAAAATGGAGGATCGTACCATTCTGGCTGTGTGAGTTTTGACCTGATTTTTGTGCGGCTTCTTTCGTCTAGGAGATAGATCATTCGGCCCTTTGTAATTCCATTTCATATTAGAATAGATTTTTCTAGGATTTGAAAGTTTTGATATTTTCATGGAATTACTAAACTTCGTCATTTTCTTTCTTATTATATCACATATTTTTTAAGATATCTCAAGATGTCTATTAAATTTCTAAAAAATATTAGATATCTTTTGCAACGAAGTTTGAAGAAGTTCAGGAATTATTTATATTACATGTATTAGCTGTTGCAAATAATAGATAAACAAAATTATCTCATCTAGATGTACAGTGTCTTCCTCTTCGTATCCAGCTGTACATTTGATGATTGGCCTTTACATACACACAGACACGTCACGAAATTGTATAATAATTTGACTAATAATAACTAATAATAAATTAATTAAAATTTGGAAGTCTCTGGCAGAACATTTTGTGGTAGTGGTTGTCATAGAATGTGTGGTGTGAGTGTGAGAAATGTTTGTGTGGAAGAGAGTGTGTGTATGACAGAGAGTCGTGAAAAACAATTAGTGGGTGAATGACAGTCATCAGAAATAGACGTGTGTGAGAGAATCCTTAATAGATTATATCGCAGTGAGAATTTATTTTACGTGATTTAATTATAATTTATGTTATGTTGTTATACTATTCAATAAATATTATTATCAATTTATCCATTTACTCACACATTTTTGTATTATTCTCCAGTGTTAATAGGTAAGCCACTGTCATTAATTTCATTGAATTGCAAGACCTCATCAATTGCAAGTCCTCTCCAACAGTAAATTTTCTAAACTCGATTGTACAATAAAATCGAATACAGGTATAACTAGGTATCCTGGTTAAAATTTGCACGAATATTGTAGAATCTTTGCTGAGGAATTTCAAGAAGACAATTGAAGCTACCAAGTTACTTGTAATAAAAATATCAATACCCAAACGTTAACTAGCTTCAACTGCTTCCTGTCTAAGGGAATCCAATCACACACCCTTTTTCCTATTCTCATATACAGCCTCACTCTTGCGCTCATCGTGATGCATTTAAAGATTAGCTTGTACAG
This sequence comes from Eufriesea mexicana, assembly GCF_001483705.2. Lineage (NCBI taxonomy): Eukaryota > Metazoa > Arthropoda > Insecta > Hymenoptera > Apidae > Eufriesea > Eufriesea mexicana. Next base: position 638,721 of record NW_016912293.1, read on the forward strand.
GCACTCAAGCTTATCGAGTCGCGTAAGAAATTAAAGTTTCGTCCCGAGGCTTCGATCTTCTCTTTCCAATGACTGGTGTCCGGCAGGCAAGATAAATGGACGTCAAAGGAGCTCGTTCCCCATCGTTTCAGAGGAGCGGGACGATTCATTCCTAGGTAGCCACTCTAGCATACAAACGCGGATCATTGTTTTTTCCTTCGTGTCTTCGTGACAGAATCCTCTGCAGCGAGTCCTCGTGCCGGATAAATGGGACA